>NW_010418031.1:187494-214603 GCF_000710305.1 Buceros rhinoceros silvestris | reverse complement strand
TCTTTCCTTCTTTGTCTAAACTCACATGCCAACAGATAGGGAAAGTGTTTAAACAATGTCACAGAACAAAATTTTAGCTAACATATAATTAAAATTACAGTTTATCATAGCTTATCATCAAGGTGTACAGTGCCTTTTAATACCATGATTTCTGTGCTGGATGGATTAATCTCAGCTTTTTAGTGTATACGTGAGCCTACAGCATGCCTGACTCAAAGATAAAAGCCCTGTACAATCCTAAGATATATCATCTGAATGAGAATAAGCAATACCCCAAGCTGAAAAATCTGTAGCAGTATTCCCAGATACAGGTTAGAAATATGACAAGGGTTGAATGCAAGGAAAGGGGAAACTAATCTTCAGTCTGGGTCAGGGGCTTTTAGGTTTGTTTTTATCTTTTTGAACACAATTCCTTTTAAATAGGATATCTGATTTGCAGAATTGAAAGCTGTCTTCAGAAACTGAGAGGAGTAACTGAGCTGATTGATGAAGAGTATCGAAAATACTCAAATCCCAAGTGTCTGCTAGACATCCAATAATTTGTGGTACAGCAGTAAGCATCCATTACTGTAAAGTACATTGTACTTTTGTACAATTGTACATTGTACACATTGATCCTCTTCAATTTTCAGAGGCATCCTCTTTGAACTGCAGTTCAGAATACTCTGAAATCTACATATTCTTTGTTACTTCAGAATATTATCCATGTCTATTTTTAAAATATATCAGGTCAGTTCCTAAGTATAATTGAACAGTATATTCAAACTACCAGGTTTAACATAATATTAATCCAGAATTATCACAATCAGACCTGCAGAAGCAGTAATATCATAAATGATAAACCTAATGCTATTCCACAGTTTGTTTGCTCTTCCAACATTTATTTTTATTTTCCTTTCTGAAGAAGGTACCAGAATTTTCATCAAAAGGAATGGTAGATTAATACCACAGTAATACTATTCTTGGTATAACCTCCCAAATATAGTCTGATGACGAGTGACTTACAAGAAATGTATTGAATTCCCCATAAAAGAGTCATATTTATGAATCTGTTTTCAATACAGACTATAAAGGGATTTGTCAAGAAAAACTACAGTGCTATTTGCCGAGCCAGTTCTAGGACCAAGTTAAGGATATAGCTATGATTTTTCCACAACACTGGCTATGACTAGCACAAACTTTTCTTTCTTGCTCCCTCTTCAGCACAGGAAGCTGCTCTCCCCATGGGTTACTAGCACTGTCACTGGTTTAATCTGAAAAAAAAAAGTGAGAACAGGGTACGTGAACTTTGTAACCTATTTAATAAATCTTAAAGCTGCCCTATCAGATCATAAGTGCTAAAGGGTTTTTTGAAAGTCTATGTGAAGTATAGAGCCAGATTAGACCATCTGATAGAGATTTAGATCACAGTATACAGCTAGCATCTGTGTTTCAATCTGCACAACACTAATGGAAAAAATTCAACATATTTCATTGTAGAATTCCCTGAACAAACCAGAAGATCCAGCTAAATAAAGATTTAAATCCACTCAGTGCATTCACAGCATACTGATGTCATGAACATTTGAAAGGGGATAGGCAGGAAAAAATAATATATTGAACTCCTAAAATCTAGGAGTCTATTAATGCATCTCTATAATAAATCCAGGCTCTAGTTCACCATACCCATATGTTAACCAATATTTTGAGTATTACTGACAGGTCTTGAAACAAATCTGCTATCCCCAAAGAAGTAAAACTGATCACTGTTTGCACCAGCACAAACCGTACTGCATTCCTTTATTAGCTGAGTGGAGCAATATTCCTTCAGAGCCTGTTTGCAATTGTCTTGCGAAACTGAACCTCTCCTCTCCATACAGACACACAGCACCGTTTCTATCATCCCTCTGATGCAATCAGAGACTGCCTTTATTTCCTTCATCACCAACATGCCTTGACACACAACATACCTTGGCTAAAATCTGATTTATTTAACAACTCATGGCATGATGCTGTGTGACAAAACACACGCAAGCCACACTCAGCATTTCTCTGACAAAAGCACTGTTACTGATTTCAATTTGTATTTATTAAGTCTGTGTTGAATTGCTTTGCATGTTAACCCCTCATGGCTAGTCCAATATTTTGAAAGGATCCAAAACTTTGATCTAATTTAATAGATTATCATATTGCAGTTTGCAGGACGGTAGAGAAAAAAATTAAGAAAATTATAAAAAAGATGTTTTGAGTAGTAGTCCATCTAAGGTAGGAAGAACAATTCGATTTCTCTGCAGGAAAGCTGACTCTGGTTTTCCACATTTTAGCCTGAGAACACTAGAATGGAGGCAGCAAAAAAGTAATGAATAAGAAAAAATAAACTGGGAAGGACTGAAAATTAATTTGTCAGTGTGGGTGAGAAAGGAGCCACACTGTAGAAATACAGAGAACAACAGAGATTGCAACAGAAACAGCAAAGGAGGCAGGATAATTCTGAAGGTAATAATAGATAGTGGAATAAAGACAAATGTCTTGAGGGCTTGAAACAATAAAGTAATTCTTGGAGACATTTTATAATGCTACAAAACTTAACATAAGGAAAAAACCAGAAACTATAAAAGCAAGAGAAATTGTAACAGAGAGGATACAGATGAGACACCATAAAGATCAAAGTAACATGGTGCTTCAAGTGATAGACAGCAATGTCAAAGATTTTCCAAGCTCTGAGTAAGTGAGAAAAAAAGTTAAAACTTGTCTCTGAACTGACCTGTGCTCCTCTGAATGCTACTAACTATTTTTCTTTGGATAAGTTTACAGCTATAGGAAATTGGATTGCAAGACAACTCTTACGGTTTCCTACAGTTTTAAGGTATGAGCAGTTGAAGGCAACTCAAAAGCCTCCTGAAATCTACGACTACAGTAGGATGTTATATGACTCAAAAGGAGCAGATGTCTCAAGCAAATGAATCAGTTGGCATTAAGTATCCAACTTTGACGCTTAGACAACTCCACTATGTGAACCAAGGTATCTCAATAACAACTCTCAGGTGATCTCTTCAAAAACCACACCTCTGGTCTGAGCTATAACACCGATGTAGGCACACCTTGACATGGTTGCATTTATGAGCTTTAAGACCACTGAAGAGGCAAAGAAGGCCGTTTTATTCTGCTATGTCCACTGCATATTTTTGCTTCTATGCACACTTTCTTATTTAGTACAATACAAAGACACATGGAATTAAAAAATATACCACTCTAGCTGATGATGTTAATTCATAATTGATAGTAGATATTTTTTAAAATGGGCAAAACTTTACAACAGACAGGACTCAGTGACAGCTGTAAATCTACTCGTTCAGTCAAATGAGAAATGCCCCCTTAAAGATTTTTCTGTGACACCATCTTTCAGAAAGGAGACCTTGTTATCGTTCCTCCAAAAGGTTATCAGGATCTTAATTTTATCTTTAGTTTTACAAAACAGAATACCTTCACACAGAAAGGGAAAGGGGCCAGTGGAAGTGCCCTGGCATTAAGATAAAATCAGTTTGTACAATAACTGCCTTAGAGTACGTGCTTCTGAGCGCACATTTATTGAATAGGATTCCATTCTACTGTACAAATGCTGCTGCCTTCAAGGGTTACAAAACAAAAGGCTGAAGAAGCAAATCAGTGTATGTCCAGTAGTTCTTGAACAATGAGGAAGATGTCTATTACACACTTGGTCTAAACCTCTGCAAGAAATCCCTGGTACTTACTCAGTATCTGTATGATGCTATGTGTAAGTCAACAACAAACTTGTAATGATCTAGTAAACTGCCCAGCTCCTTTACTCGTGAAGGTTTATATCACAGACTAAAGGCAAACACATTGCGCGTAACAATATCATGGCGTGATGAAGATCCTCATTTTCTGATACCAAAACACGCTTTATTTTGAATTTCTCCTATTCACCAGAAAGGCATCACTAGGCAACACAAAGAACAATACCTTTCCTGCAGAATTTCAAGTGAGTGTTTTAAACAAACACTCTGGAAAGGAGTCTCTAAAGGGCTGGAGACATTTAGTGCCTCCGACATCCTTTTCTTCTTTCATATAGCAATCACATCTCCCTTGTTTACACTGTCCTGCAAGTTTACATTCCTGCAAGAATGTATTTGACAAGACTTAACACTATACTGCAGTCCACACTGCAGGAATCTCCTTATCTCTCTCAGATATTTATCTTTCCAGAACCATTAAGTTATCTGTAGGACACAGGATCAGCCTTCAAGATACCACGTGATACTTGGCCATATATGATGTCAGTGCTGGGCTGATGATTCTACACCTCTGTCAGACTCGATTTCCCTAAAAACACAAGGCAAAGCCTTGATCAGATCATAGACACTTCGGACTGGTATAACAGAGCTCCTGTATCTGGTACACAACCTAAATTTGAATGGCTTTCTCTGGACGAAAGGAACTGAGGCCAAATCCTAAGCTTGTCATAACTGAAAAACAGGTAAAGATGACAAAACGTCTTGAAACTTCAATATATTGGAAATATCTTTGTTTTATTTTAATATTGGAAAACCTGCATAGAGAAAAACTACATGCACAGTACCCAAACTGGATTATCCTGTAATAAACTACTGGTTTCAAACTCTGAAATCTCAAAGAGATACAGCACTGATTTTTTCAGTCACATGCCCAGAGAACGAATTGCATTTTTCTATTGAGCATCCATTTTCTCCCGCAGTGATTACTGCATAAGCCTTCTCTCCTAACATCACTCACAGCACTGCGTTACTAGATTTTAGGCAATAAAAATATCAGTGGATTGAAATATGTTAGATCATGTGTTACCTGACAAATCAAAATACTAATGTATATGCATACGTGCCGCTCTGGATTAGCCCTTATACTTCCAGTATTTCTCCACTTGTTTTAATCAAAGTTTTGGGCATTTTACACTGGAAATAAATCAAAGTGAACACATGTACAAAATACTCAATTGGACCACAGGAAATCTAGATAAAATCCATACTGTTTACGCAAGACTGCATAATTTTGCATGTTAAAATTTGTAGTTATCATTACACTTTGATCTTTAGAAGAATTGCTGTTTCATTATAATTTAATTTTTCCTTGCGTTATCTACTGAAGATATAAGAGATAATTATTTGATTACATACACAGAGGCACCCATGCAAAACTGCCACAGATAAAGATAACTTGTAAGTTAAAAAGCAGGAAATACTACCAACATGTACTGGGCAGACTTGTTAGCATAAATTAAAAAAGAAGGAAGGGTGATGGGGGCAGGGACAAAACAGTACTGACCTTCAGCCACAGCTCTGAAACTTCATTTTATAGGAAATTACTTGGAGGTTCAGCATATCTGGCTGATACCTTCATAAAGTTTCAGTCTTGTGCTGCCAAGAACTACATTTCTATTAATATAAAAACTTTTTTTTATCAATAACACTCAGGACATAGAGTAAGCTAGTATGTTTGTTGAACCAGTGGATTTCACTTGCAGCTGTGTAAAAGATTTCAGGACTAATCTTACGTGTTTCATCTTCTTCCCAGAGCTTTTATAAAAACATCATACTCGGGAACAAGAGACACAAGAGCTTCTGCCAAGAACGGCAAGCCCAAGGTTAGTTTTCTTTGTTCTCCCCTCTGCCAGGCTGTTCAGTGACTGCTCATATTTTATAATCCATGACTTCAACATTCTGTAATGTCTTAAAACCCACATTAATTAAGTTGCACTCAGCTGATCTTTTCTTTCAAAACCATATTTAGAAATATTTCTTCAAACTCCAGTAACTCAAAACATTTGAAGTACACAGGTTTTGACGACAAATGTTTGACTCTGAGCTTCTGGCCTTCTTTCTCTCACTAAGGGCAGATTCTGAAACTAAAATCAATATTTTGTTGCAAAAGTTTACAGCAGTTCTCATAAAAGGTCAAACTTTTTTTTTATTCAATTATTATCCCCGGCTACTGGTATAAGTACTTGATGAGAAACTGGCTTCGTGTTAGAAAAAACCCCCAAACTATTCACCAGGTAATATAAAATTCAATGGGAAGAGGTTTATCAGAATCTGGCTTTCTAGGAGAAGCTGTTGTACTACTGACTTGATGAAGAGCAATGCCATCACAGCGGCACTGATTCATTTTAAATGTCACTGCTTTAAAATGCCATCAGTTGAGAGAGCCTCTGGACAGACTCTCTGCTAGCGTAAATCAGTTTAGCTTGGTTGACTTCAGTAGAACTACAGTGATCTAAACCAATTGAAAATCTAGTCCTTTATGCTGAGCCTTCAATCTGAACAGGAAAAAAAAAAAATAGAGCCAGCACTGCACAGCCCAGTAAGTTTTTTTGCAGATTCTCATACTACTTATTATCTGTGAGTGCAGTTCTACTGCTGTTAGCAACAATGAGAACGACAGTACAAACCAGAGTCACAACTCTCCTGCACCACGTTAAAAGACCCACTCAAAGAGGAGCTCGATGACACAGCAGTGAAATTCCTCTGGCTGGCATAGACTTTAGCGATTGTTAACACCGATGCATCTCCAGTCATTGCTAATAACAAGTAAAAACCTGTGGGGGTAGGCAAGGCCAAAAGGGGCCTTTAATCAGGACTGCTGTCAGGTCTGTATGACTGGAGGCTCCCAGGTACCCAACTCTATAAAAGATAACATAATGAATTTTTGATGGGAACAGTACTGGAGAAGTGGAAGTAGCTTTAAGAATACTCTCTTTAACTCCCAGCACACCCTATCGTAACCTTCATTTATAGTACAGCCAAACTACTCCAGCCAGAAGCCGGTGGACTGTCAACCTAGAGATATTTTCAGCTCAAAGATATTTAAATAAGCCAAATAGAAAAACAGGATTCATTTACACCTCAAAATGGCATTAACTAATTGTAACTTGTAAACCAAGAACAATAAAAGCAGAAAACAAAATTAAGCTTGGCTTAGAAATTAACAATAATATTTTGCCAGCTTCCCTTTGAGCATTTACGCCCTGTAGATCAAAACTTCACTCATCCTATGGAATTTTGTTTTGGGCTTTATTATCCATACACAGAGAAAAGTCAAAGAGACTGCTATGATATTCCTATCAGTTACGGTTCATATTTATTTTTTTACACTATGTTCCTTTATTCATCTTTGTGTAAATACTGTTACAATTGAAAGGCACTTTCTACGTAAAGTAGAATCTACTTCCAGAAAAATTCTACCAAATAGCACTACACTTCTGAATGCAAATGTCACAACTTCCATTTTTCTGCAAAGTTCTAAAATGTTTTCCAGATGATTGTTCTATATTCAGCCATGGACAAACATGTTTAAAATTGTATAAAATTTGACATTTAAAACCTCAATCCTGCATTAAGGTCCCTAGTTTAGATAACTGAATGCCCTCAGTATTGAACTTCGTGATAGATACAGAAATTAAGGTTCCTGAGTATACTAAGTTCATGTGCCATGTTGTTTTCAATCAGCTCTAATATACACCTCAAACCACACTGCACTTCAACAGCCATATGATTTAGCTTAGCTTTTGAGCCCTTCCTCAACCTCTTTTCTCCAAAAGAGAGAGAGAGAGGGAGAACACCCTTCCAGATCTCGTCACGTCAACTTCCCTCAGACCGGCACAGCGATATTCCCATCTCCTCTGCTTTTAAGAGCTGGCTCTGTGGCCTTTTACCTACACAAATTACTAGCTGTAACCTACAGTGAACTAAGCTGGATGTGGCATTTTTAATTTCTTTTCTAATTAACCTATTTGCATGCATTTCAGTAATTATACAGCTTTGCATACCTAACAAGAAAGATCCCACTGTGCAATGCTAATGGTCGACACAGCACAGCAATCTGTCTCCACCAGTGACACAGGAGATGATATTTAGGGAGAACGCAGAAACTTGGCCATTACCTGTGGCTGTTCCACTCATACCCCCCCAGCACCCACAAGCTCTGAATGGAGGTGAGGGGGAATATCCCCACTCATTCCTGATAGTACCTACTTCCAATGTTGTCCACGAGTCTGCCTAATCTCTTCCTGAAACTGATGTTACTGTTAGCCTCCCTCCTTTGGCTGCAAGTACTCCCAGATCTCTTACGGGGAAGCTGCTCTTTATTCACCTCAACATCTGCTTTTACGACTTCACAAAGTTCAGTCACACTCTCCCCGCTCAGCCCTCTTCCCTCACAACTGAGAAGTCTCAGTCTTTCCATCATCTCTTTGCACAGCAAAAGCTTTCTGTCCTTGACCGTTTTACTTGCCCTTCTCTGCTCCTTCTCTAACTCCACTATATCCTTCCTGAGATGTGGAGATCAGAACTGTACACAGCACTCAGAACAAGAGCACACCAAAGGCTAGAAAAAACAATGTCCTCTGTCTTACTCTTACAGTACCCTTTGTTAGGATGCTTGACATTTGGTAGGCCTTCTTTTGGCTGCCACTGCACATTAATTTGAGGATTTAAGGAATCTGCCAATGACTCCAAGATCACTTTCCTGAATTGTAACTGCCAGCTACTAATTGGGCATCATGTTATCCTAGTTTGGATTATTCTTTCACAGAGAGTACAGTTATCTAAAGCTTCTTTACCACCTTTTAATTCATACATGCAGAGCAACGAAGTCCATTCACTTCATTACAAAAAAAATTACCATCTACCTCCCAGTTGCCAGCCTGAAACACTAAACAAGTAAGTGTTCTCAATTTTTTATTGCCAAATCACATGATTTTTCCTTTTTTAAATATATCACCATGCCAATGCAGCTACTTGAGGTGCATCTAGCACACGTTGCGTATAGTACGGACATAGGTCAAGAATACAGAAGATGAACACTGAGAAACATTTGACAAAATGCTTGTGATACAGATCAGGCTTCAGAGGGAACTTTCACTCCAGCAGCTTCCTCGAGCTGCAGCATTTGTTTCTTAGAAGCTACGCATGAAGTGCCGCAATCTAAAGGGTTTTCGGCTTCTTTTGCAGAACCCAAGTTGACAGGAAAAAGAAAAAACAAAAAGGAAAAGAGGGTGGGAGGGGGATGAGAGAAAAGCGAAGTGCAACAGCATTATGCCGTGCTGGTATAGTTTTGCTGCACTGCAGAGTAACTTCAACGCACAAAGATTTAAAACAGACTATTCTCCTCTCTCCAGTAATCGGGCAGAGCAGAGACTAAAAGGCTGAGAGCTGGCAGGCTCATACTTCATTCCCAAAGTAGGAATGGGAACCAGAGATTTTAAAAAATTATGATTCTTGCATCAAACAAACATTTTGCTGTTAATAATTTCAACTATATAATTATGAATTAAACTCCAGTTTGACTTTATTTCTGAAACACTTTGTTATATGGTGGGGATTTCTGATCACAAATTTTAGAACTGATGACTGAAATGCACGACAGACTATATAGTATTTAGCAGTTACCATTGATTGTTCTGAACCACCCGGAAAAAAAATGACCTTCATGAAAGGTCTTTTCACTTAACCAAAATGAAACAAAAATGAGAGGACCAGAAAGGCTTGATTTGCTCTTCACAACATTAGTGCAAATGGTTTCTTAATTTGGGAATGCTACATGTCAGGACACTGAAATTTAAGTAACACTGTGGAGATGGCTGCAGCGTGTAAGAAACAGCCAGGCAGAACTTTGTAACTTTGTTTTGTCATTTCTGAAAGTATAATGGTAATAAAAAGAAACCCTGCTAACGAGGTGTTGCTTTGATATGGATATCCACCCTCCAGCCTGACTGTCCATTATTTCATTGCTTTTTACGGCAAGCGAGCTATGCCTTTTAAGACTTTCAATTACAACCTGCCACCACCAGTTTTAATTCTGTAAGACAGAGTTCTGAATATACTATTGTGAGCTCCTCTCAGGAGGTTACAGGGAGTTGATCTCAGGTCATTCAGCAAAGCAGGACTAAAGAAGGCAGCATGAAAGCAACAGTTTCTGCTCACAACATATTCTACATCAATCTGAAACGCGACCCAAGATCATGAGACCTTATCCCACAAGACAACAGCCATAACAACATTCCCACAACTCCACTACTAGGAATCAAAGCACAGAATGGTTGAGTTGTATTAGCAAGTGGCTAAGCCTGAATGATCTTGTAGAGAATGGAATAACAAAAAATAAAGAGCAAAACTGGTTGGAAGACAATAAAGACAGCAATTAAACCTAATACTCTTTAGGATATGACTAATTGCACGTATCCTAATTATAATACCAGAAACTAACAGAAGCAAAGAATTTAATGGGAATTTTCTTAATTGATTCACTGACAAGAAGGCTGAGTTGACTTTATAGCAGCCTTTCAGCACTTAAAGGAGGCCTAGCGGAAAGATGGAGAGGAACCCTTTATCAGGATGTGTAGCGATAGGATGAGGTGTAACAGTTTTAAACTGAAAGAGGGTAGATTTAAATTAGAAAGAAATTCTTTGTGGTGAGAAATAGGAATAGGCTGCCCAGAATGGTCCTGGATGCTCCATCCCTGAAAGTGTTCAAGGTCGGGCTGGATGGGGCCTTGACCAATCTTGTCTAGTGGAAGGTGGCAGAAGGGTTGGTACTAGATGATCTTCAAGATATCTTTAAACCCAAACCATTCTATGATTCTGTGATTCTAAGAACATGTTGTTAGCACACCAGCTGAACTACCTCCTAACCAACTGAACCAGCTGAGCTTTTGATTTGCAGCTTTAATATTTTTATGGATTTGTTTTTCAACGCAATATGAACAAAGGAGAATTCCCCCGTCTTTTTTAGTTTAGGATGAAGCTGCCCTAGTATTTACCGTAGTCCTGTCCACAGTGCAGATACTGACGTTTTAACCTGTTACACGAATGACCACAAAGTTTAAAAAAAAAATGCTGACATACAGTTTGACAATTACTATTTAATTTTGCACATGTAAATCCTTACTAACACATTTTAACAGACAAAATATGATTTTGAGAAAAGTTTGTTCTTTTGATTCTGTTTGAGTCTTAATGACAGTGCTGGGTAAAGCAACCACACCCACATTAACATCCTTTAAGTGTCACCAGGTCTAACTTCCCTTCCTCCAAAAGGCACCAGTGGAATTTAGGCTTAAATATGAAGTGGGAAATAGAACTTGTGGAGAACAAAGGCAAGAAGAAATGTTTTTATGAGAGTCATACTGCTGGCAAAAATATACAATTCTGTGATTGAGGATGTATTAGCTAACAATTGATGTATCTGGAGGCATATGTCAGTGAGACATCACTGAAAAAAATTATGCTAAGTAGCGATAAGACACTCTATAGCATGGCGAATTGAAAATACTTTTTATCATGTGACATCAAGCATATGGTACATTGCTGACTAGTGAATGACAAACTTTGAAAGGTTATTATTACTCTAATGAGAAAAACCTGACATAAAGGAATTAATTAGCTTTTAATTTATTTAGTATTAAGAAATGGCACAGACTCCAGATGGTAGTTTCTAAGGTTTGTAAAGGGGGGGCGGAAAAGGAGCGTTCAGTTTTTTTCTATATCTTGGTACTTCATTCTAGAATGGCAAAATTTAAGAAGTTACACAATTCTTCCAAGTGCTATTTGCTATGAGAAAAAATTGTAACAGAGCTACTAGATTAAGGATTTAATCCTGATGGCGTCTAAGAATATTTTTAATGATAAGTTGCTTATTCAATAAAAATTATGCCTGGATCTTTTCCTTTGGCAGAAGCTCATAACACTTGCATAAAACGTGACTTTCCAAGCCACATGAACTCAGTCATACCTCTTTGCAAAGGATCGGCCCGTTAAACAACCAAGGGACTTGGTTAGGTTTCTTGCTGAAATATATGCCAATACTATATTGTAAAATCGCAGGATTTTTGAAACTTCAGATAATTTGAGCAAAAAAATTAAATAACAATGCATAGACGAGTAGTATTTTGAATGTACTCTTTATAATCAGCAGTATCACATAGAGCACAGCCCACAACTGACTCTCATAACATGTCCAGGCACATCATTCTGTATTTGAAACACATATGGGCTTGCTGACACATTTCCTAATACATACGAAAATTAGTACAATCAGACAGAGATTGGCTGGATTAGCCGGCTGAGAAAACTCTGCAACAGAGGATACAGATTAATACAGATTTATTAGAAAAAAAAGTGTAGCCCTAAAAAACCAGTATACAACTAAGTCTATAGTAAACCAGACCATTTTCACAGCAGTGAAAAGTGACTGTTCATCCTGTAGATGGATGGGGATGAAGGGCACATGAGGACAAAATAAACTGTCCAATAGTGCAAGCACATTAAAGTCAGTATTTTCTGTAGCACTAAGACACGTGCATAAAATCACAAAAGAAAACTCATCTCTAATTCTTTTCACCATACTAGTCTGCAGTCTCAAAATCAATTATGTTTTTACAGCAAACAGCAAGCAAAGATTTGGGATTTTTTTATATACTTAGGAGGTTGAAGGTTAGGTACAAGGTTTCATAACTACAATTTCCCCGAAACCTCATTTTGCCATCATGAAGAGATCGGCTTTGCCTTGGTTCCATTTCTAAAATACCTCATGACAGGTTTATAGTATTAATTTCCTTTTCTACTTATAAATATTTTCTTTATAGCATAAATCACATTCCCAGCACTAGATAAGTAAAGACTCATAGATCACTTCACTGGATTTCATATCACAAGCATTCTGTAACAAATTAGTGTTCTCTATTGATTACTCACAATGACAGGCCTTAATGACCTGAGCCATTCTAACGACCAGAGAAACAAAATGTAAAGGACTTTAATTTAGATTGTTTCTCGGGACAATTATTAATATGGTCACAGGGATTTCTAAGGGATATTGCTGGTTTTCAAATGGAAGTTAATCCTGCTGGTTATATTTGTTTTCATTTTAGTAATGCACCTTCAGACACATAGATGAGCCTAAGGTCTATTTGTTTTTCAGAATGACTATCTCCTGGGGTCTTAAAATAAGATACTAGTTTTGTGGATCTGGAAAAGAAAATTCTGCAGAGTCTGAAATCAGTCCACCCTCCCTACAGCTTTTTTCAGCCTGTGCTACAACCCAGATTGTTGATTCAAGGACCCTGAAACTAAACAACACCATCACTCACCCTTGTCATCAGCACCAATGCTCAAATATCAATCCAGCTTCTGCAGGAATCCCTAGGCAGCTCTGCCAGGGGAGGTCCGGTGCACGGAGCAAGCCATGAATTCCAACCACCCCACGACAAATAGCACCTAGCAGTAAGCGAGACCCACTGGCTCAACATGGGAGTAGGACCATTATTCCAAATGTTCGACTAGATCAGCAGCTGAACCCCAGCTATTTCCAGGACATCCACACTTCGTGTCTACCCCATGCCCTCTCTGGCTGACTCCACATGTTCAAACGTTTAGCCTTGGTGCATTGGCACAAATGCAGAAGTCTCCAACACACTGAAGACCACATGCTGAATTTAAAGCACTTCTTTGGCCAAAAATATTTTATTTATAATTGTTTCTATATTTATCTATAATTGTTTCTACAGAGGTAAAAGCATGTGACTTTAGAATGAAAAACCATGGGACTTGATAATAAAATATATGTAAACTGAGACTGTGGCTGTACTAATAAGACAGGGTAAGTTTTATCGCCTTTGCATGAAGCAGACCCAGTCCTCTCTTGCTGACCTTGGTGTACCATGTGGAGCCAACCAGGAAATTATAATTAGGTGGAAAGAATTTGTTTAGCTTATTCTTTCAATTCCCTGAAACTGTTAAGGAAGAGACAGTGCTCTGTAAAGTATATAATTTAGTGCTTAATTTGGAAATTGTTGTTGTTCTTTTTCCTTTTTATTTCTTTTTTCCCTCTCCTTTCGGTTTTTTTGGCTTTGGGGTTTTTTTGTAGTTCGTTGTTTTTTTTCTTTTTTTCCCCCCAAAATCAAATTAATTTCTGCAATGGGGATGAGAGTCTCCACTAGTGACCTCCTCAAACAAAGGATGTCATGCAGTTTCCAGAAGTAAGAGATACCAGTTCAGTACTCGCTCCCCTGCCAGCATGACCAGCAAACAGCTCTGCTTTCCCCACTGCCTTGATGCTGCTCTTTGAACAGGTCATTAGGAATTCCATGACCCGTAAGCCAACATACATGATCCCCATGACCTTTATACTTTTTCCAGAGACATATATCGTGAAGCTTGAATCTAGACCTAACTTTCCCATGTGGCCAAGCAAGCTCCATTTATTCAGACTTTTAGAGCATAAAGCAGGCATATCAGCCTCGGGCTATGAGAAAGGAGTATTGCAAAAATATGAAAACAAAATGTTCCATTAAAATAATAATTTAATTACAACTCAAACCTATTCCCCATTTCAAACTGGGCCTAAGATTGTGTTTACTTCACATACTGTTCTGCTGAGCTGAAAACTTTTATTAATTATGTGCTTCTGTTTTTTAAAATTATCATAAGAGACAGATTTATAGATCTGAAAGAGTAACTAAATTCTAATAATGAAGCCATTTAATATATACCTCAACTTCTGACAACTTAATACTTGCTTTGAAAGCAGCAGTCCCCAAACTAATATGTTTATATCCCAACATAAGTTGCACATATGTGCTCCCTTGCTAGCTGCACATTGTAGTGTTGTCCTGACAGTTAAAGCTGTTCCCGCAGTTTGTTTCCTTACTCCATTTTGCAAATGAACACTTAAATTATAAAAGAAATTAATGATCAAGATGATCCTAGGACATTCTTTGAAAAAACTAGCATTCATAACATGCAAGTCTACAATTACATACCAATGGGAATATACACACAAGATATTTATAAGATAGCTCACATTCATTCTTCATCAGGTTGAACCTTAAGTTAAATTATCTTAAAAACCCTCTTTTTTCTATCTGGATATTGTCAAACTATTTAGAGTGTGTTCTGTCCCAAAACAGTTTTTACTCATGTATCTGCCAAAGACAACACCTCCAAGAGGAGTCAGGAAATGGCAGGATAGTGGAAAACACAGCAGTTCAGAACAGATTAGCTTTACTAAAGTATTTTTTTTATCATGGAAATATACAACAATCATTAAACTGTTAACAGCTTCAGAGCAGAGAGAAAGGACTGAAATCTGCTTTCTGCCTCAGAACTACGACTCTCATTTATTTCAGGGATTACACAACTGCAGCCAAGCATCACTGTGAGCCCAGTGGACAAAACAAATTGGTAGAGAAAAATAAATCAATATCTGGACACATTCATCTCCTTCAAAGGGTCTCTCACCTGAGCTGCCTCACAGCTCTCCGAGCTAGGGGATCTCTCACAGAGAGGGAAACAGAGAAGTCATTTTGGGACATGGTACTGGAAAAGTTAGGAAATATTTCATGGAAGTAATCAGATGGCTTTAGATGCTGTGGTTAGGAAGCTCTTGTTGTGGAGCAAATACACAATCAAGTATCATGAACTTTATGAAACAAGGTCTGCTTCTTTTGCTTTAGCCTGGAAAACATTTCACAAGCCAAACATACTGATTTACATTGAAATAAAAGAGATATTGGGACTTCTCTTTTGTTTTTGTTTTCTTCTTTCAAGAGACAATATCCCAGTCCCTTGGAATCTCTAATAGCACAGTTCAGGTGAAAAATACCTTGCTTAAGGACTGGAGACCTTAATAAAAACAAATAAAAGGAGGAACTAATTTTCAGTTAAATTAAAAAAAAAAAACCAAAAACAAAACAAAACCCATGACCAAACAAAAAAGCCACATTTACTTCATAACCTTAAAGGAATTCTTTGCATTCAGGAATATTACAGACCTCATTTCCCCAGAAGCCATTACATTACCTGAAGCATGAGATCTCACCCGATTGCTACGATGGACAACAACTCCTGCAGATAAGTTATCTATTTCATCCTACATTTAGATTTCAAAACTACTTATCTGAGTTTAATATTCTACAATATGAGAAAATGTATGCATATTTCATCTTCTGTTCTCAAAACCAAGAACATACATACTTGAAATTCACTAAAAATTGCATTTTATTTCAGATTATTTACTGAGATATTCCTAGACATCAGAATATATATTTATAAATCAAAAAAAAGGATGAAATAACTTGATTTTAGCTCCTGAAGCATTCAAACATAAAAAATTACTCTGTTTCCATTATACATAATAATGTTCAGTGATGGAGGAGATAATTAGGAGTATATGCAAATCACTATGAGTTTGATACACATACATCAACTCAGGCATAGCTGAAGAGCTAATTCTGCTTACATGGCAAGCAAACCTTTTTTCTGTTCAGAGGATGATCAAGTTATGGATATTGCTGAATGAAGTAAGAGATTGCACAGTGAACCGAGTAAACCTTGAACGAGATTCTTAAATCTGATTCAGACTATAGCCCTGAAGTGTCAGTCAGTGGTGTTATTCATAACAAATCAATGTGGAAGGCAAGCAAAAGAGAGATGCATATGGATTAAATGTTCAGAGTGTTTCCCCTTATCTGCATTTACCTCTGGGTTTGGGTTTTTAAACAAACAAACCAACCAAACCACCTCTTAAAACCTCTAAACTATTTTTTGCAAGTGTGTTTGTTCTCCATTCTAATAATTCAACTCTGTTACAATATAATATAAAATATCCTTGAAAAAAGAGATTTGAGCTTTAAGCATTTAATGCATTATGGTTACAGTCATGAAAGAATCTGTTCAATTTCTAAAAACTTTCAATAGAAAGTCTCTAATATATTATCTCATTTACCGATATATACTACCCAGTGTCCCAGACTATTCATCTTTAACCTCTATGATGTTTTCATTGAGCTCTCAAATCTCACAACAAAATCGCTCTGCTTTTAACCATTCATTTTAACCTTTTGATCTGTAATTTATGCCCTGCTACTGTCTCATCTTTTTCTGTAAATTGAACAAGAGCCTTACATTCACTTTCCTTCTGACTATGAAAATGAAGATTCTGCTGTTGGACAAGCCTCTAGCAAAACTCAGGAGACATTCAAGCTGTGCTCAGTGGAGATGTATCATGAATTTAGCTGTTCTATGCAAGGAAAAGGTAGTTACACAAATTCCTTCCAGCTGTTAATTAGAAAAAATATGAGGCCCTAAACGCTCTTGGGAGCATATGGGTTACTGTTGAACAAGTAGCAACAGCACCTTGGCCAGGCAGACCTAGCAAGGTCTCCATTGCTGCCCCGGGCTGCAGCAGCAATCTCTACACACTACAGTTGTGCTTGTGAGATCCTGCCTCCACAGTGCAGTGTTTTTGTGTATTTAAAAGCACATGCTGAGATCAGTCTGAACAAATTCAAGATCTCTTTGCACTTGGTGTGTCAGGTGACTTCTTGTGACAACTCCTTTCTATTCTGCTAGAAGTGCACAGCTATTCTTTAAAAAAAATATTTCCCAAAATGTTCTTCTTTTATTTCAAAAATGAAAAGCTTCTTTCGGGAATGTAAGCTCAGAGTGTATTAAAAGTGTCACATTGACTCTTATAGCAATAGATACAGTAACCAGCAGTTTGATGTATGCTGTATACTCCCGAGAAAGTCTGAAGGACATTAGGACAGCAATCAACAAATGGGAGGGTGTGTCAGGAATGTTTAAGGGTTAATCTATAGGAAATGCCAGGTGATAACAACTCTTGACTGCAATCAGCATACGGAACCTGATTTCATAGGACTGCAGTGGCTCTCAACTACTTCAAAAGCAGCTGGAACTATAGCAATTCTGTAATTTCCTTAAATCTGGGGACAGATGCTTACAACCCTGTTACTGAGTTTATTGTTTATGGCATGTAGCTATTTGATTTGACCACGGTAAGATGTTTCATAATCTTTATTAACTTTTCCCTGTCTGTACTCATGCAGTTCCTTTCACTGGACCGTATGATGAAGTCTTTGCAAGAGCTGGGTTGTATTATTTTACAGTATTTTGTCTCATCCCATTTAATTACCGCTGTCAAATCATATGATGACAAAGATTTAACTAGAACTGTTCATTGACAATTCTGTTGCTTCAGCTAAATCAAAATGTTTAAGGCAGCACAGGAGTTCTCTGTTTTTAGGCAGTGATATTTTGGAGGATGGAAAAGTCTGTTGTCACATGGTTAAACAATGGATATCTGAATGGCTCTTTGTTCAGTGCAGGCGCAGAGAAAGGGGCATGTGGGCAATGCAACCGCTTTGTACCCCTAACACTCCTGTTGAAGCAGGAGATTCTTGGTCCCAGCGGTTATGGGGCCATGGCAAGTGCAAATGACCCAATGGATCACTGAGCGATAAAGTGCAGAAACACGCACTGGACACCAAATGGCTTAGAAGTTCAGCAATTGCCACATCTGTCTTTTATACATGCTCTTGCTGGAGGAAAAGCAAATAAGAAGCAAAGGTATATGGATATTAGAATAATTAAATGTATTCCCTAGTAGACAAGAACATATTTTCCCTCTAGCATTTTAGAACTGTTAAATTTGTTCAGTGCCACCACTTGTGCTCTGAGAGGAAACATCTCTGTGAATGATGTATCGCATCCAGAAGGGACAGCAATGACAACAGTCACATAGAGACACACATAAAAAATGAACAAACTTCACATTGTTTAAAAAAGAAAAGGCCACCAAAATCACAAATCACTGTCAGCTAGAAAAGGCTTCAAGAATGGTTCTGGCTACACCAGATAAACTTATTTTAATTATACTTGAGGCTCGTCATAATCTTGTGAGTTATGTATCTGAAATCGATGTACCTGCCATATCGTGTTAACAGCTACATCCTCAGAGGGAACATCACAATGCTAAGCACTACATCACCTAATTCTTCCATGAATCCACCACATCTCGGTAGATGGCCGGGCTGTATACAAACAACAGGCATCCAAGAATGAAGTCTACAGAAGCCATTCATTATATCTGCACAGACACGGTAAATATAGCAACAGCAACAGTAAATCTTAAAGAAATAAATGCATCCTAAGCTATGTTCTCCAACGATGTCAAGGCTATTTCAGGAGTCTTTTTTAGGTACTCACGGCAACACATCAGAACAGAGAAAATATCTCCTCTCTGTCTTCTGTGGGACCAATCCAGTAAGTTGAACCCTAGAAAGCTTCCTAGGCCAGATAATCAAGGGATGCTTTTATGCTTCTGAATGGGATATAGGCACTTGTGTCTCACCCTGTCAACGCTTTGGAAGTGCTGTGTATGAACAGTAACAAAGCTTTTGCAACTAGACAACTTTCTTGGCAAAAATCACAGACTCCTCCAGAAAGCAACTGAAAGGATACACAAGTGAAAGAGTTGCTCAGAATTTGTAATTTGGCCTTAGATAGCTAAAGGAGAAATTGTGCTGTGCAATCAAAAAACCCACAAAAAGAATGAACAAATTAAACTAAGCTGATCTCCATGCTGGGTTAACTAGACTATGACCAATACACACGTCAGCAAATTTCAAGCTGATTCAGAAATTCCTGCACTGTAAACAGCCCCCAGAGGGCTCTTGTTTTTGTAGCCTCAAACACAGAATACATAAGCAATAACATTTCTAGGTAAACTAGGAGCAATAGTATAGCCTGATCCTATTTTATGTACTTATGTTTTAAATTCTGCCTTTCCAGTTGGTCCTTGAGACCTTCCATAATAGTTATCTCAAATTTGAGCAGAGTAAGCAATACTTTGAGAATTCATTGTTTAGGCTGCATCAGCAATCACATTTAGAAACATCAAGGAATACTAGATTATTGATTCTGAATTAATTTAAGGAATCTGTGGTATTTAGCTCGATTTTTCTTTACATTATTTTCAAAGATGGGCTTAAAATGGACGGAGATGCAAAGGTGGAGAAAACAACTCATTTGTGGACTTATTTACAAATAATTTTTGAACAAAAAAAACACGTTGGAAAGTAGTTTTCACAATAATATTCACTGAGATAGTTACCATTGAACAATAGCATATAGCCTGTTTTTAGAAGTCGGGGAATTCTGAAAGTTTTCAAACCTTTGGCCTAAACTTGACAAGTATTGCAACATTTCTTGCTTCTTGTTCAAGGAAATCTCACTGGAAAATAAACAGTTGAGAAGATAAGCTATTAAGCTGGGCCCATGATGCTGCTAGCTCTTTCATCAGATCTTATATCTGTTAACCTTTCATAAATGTCAGTCTGAAGAGAAGGAGTTTCAACTACATCCCAGTGCCAAAAACTCCCATGCTCATTCTGCTAGACCATAGGCTTCAAAAAAAGCTGCATTCCTCCTGCAAAGAGCTGAGATCTGCGGGAAGTATAAGTAGAACTACCCCATAGCTTCATTTACCACAATAAAATTTAGGTTGCAAGGTGCTTTGTCTTTGCAGCTATAATATTGTTATTACTGAAATTGCACAAGGAACAGAGTTTTCACTCAATTACAGAAGGAAAAAGGTGTCACTATGAATAACAAGAGCTAGTTCAATCTTCTACAAAAAAAAAAAATCATTGTCATCATCTACTGTCTCCCAAAATTTTATTGATTTTCATTTATCTTAGTCACAACACACTTAAAAGTCCAATAAAAAATTTGCACGTGCATGACAGACCTACCACAGCTACTGTTTTATTACTGGTGTAATTTATAAGATAAGTTGAAGTGCAGAGTCTATGAGCATTTGCATTACTTATTAAAACCATCTTTATTTTGTAATGAACTTAGTTCCCCACACTTGTTACTAGTTACCTGCTCTCAGAAACAGTCTACCTCACTCATCAGTAAGAATTGTTTAGTGTATATGAACTATAGTAAAAACCCTATCATTTACAATTGAGCTTCTATCTCTTCTATCCCTTCAGCAATTAAAGCAATTTTCAACCCTCATATGAACAGCAAAACCCACTCATGCTAATGGCCTTTCTGAACTATCACATCCATAGAAGCAAAGCAGGTTAGGTAGCAACTAAACCACAATCTGCATGTAAATGGGTACACGCTACCCAGTTTGTAACTTTAGAGAGAGAAAAGAACATCAGATAAGAATGTGGCTATTTTCCCAACATGGTGGCAGGAATTAGATATGCCTTCTCCTTATCTTTGAATAATCAAGTAATAGACATTTTAATTCCCACTTTTAAGCAACAAGTGAAAAACAAAGCAAGAAAATTTCAGAAGTGATATCCCTTCCATTTTTGATTAGAGCAGACACGAGAGCTTTCCCTAGGTTACCATGTCTGCAGGATGCTAAACAGAACCAGAGTCCATTCTGGCTTGAAGTATAACAAATGAAACTCAATATTCAAGAAACTCAGATGATTAGAGGAGTACACGCTTGAGAGTCAGCAAGAACTGTTCTCTCCCCATCCTCATCCCCTCCTTTAAGCCTTTTAAAGGATCAAGATATTAGAAAAGGTCATTTGATTTCAGGGCTGTTATATCCATACAGTTTAAATTCAACTCCTTGGGGAGATGGTCAACACCAAAGTAACCCAATTGCTGGTTTAAAAGGAAAAAAAACCCAGAAAACCCAAAAACCCACAACACACTATGGAGTCCATTTATATATCACCCTGGATTTCTAACACCACCATTACCTCCTCCCCTGAAACACTGAAGAAGTTAGGAACACAATCTAGCGAATTGCACTGATTTGAAATGGAGATTTAATACCTAACTGTTACCCTGGCCTACTACAGAGCTAATGGCAGGTGTATAGAAATCTGTGCTATTCAACACCTGAGAGCTAAAATAATATCTTGAAATTTCCCGAGCTCTGTCTTCTCAGAACCTTACAGCTTTCATCACAGTTTGAGGATTTTGTTTATTTTGTGTGGATATCACCTACTCTAAGTTGTTCTCAGAAAATAATATCCACCAGGAAATTGTTCCTTGGGCGGCAATTTACCCTAATAACAGTTCTACTTTGCACATTCTTTTCACTCATCAGGGTTTGCTGTGTTGCTCAAGTGCTACAGTACCAAGAGTAGCAGAGCTCACCTTGAACACTGAGAAGGGTCTGAAATTGATTTTGTTGCTTATTACAACGGTGGCAGGAGCTGACCTCACGTCCAGCACTGTGCACAGTGTAATTTTTGCACACAGGGTTGAATTTGTCCTTGTTACAGGATTCTACTACTTTGTAGGAACCAATGACATTTGGAAATGACAGTCCTGTCTTAAGACAAAAGCAAGACAGTTTGTTTTTATAACTGATGGTAATAGCATATTACATTATACAAACAGATCTTGTCCTTCAACATCTCTGCCTTGTAATAGTCATAGCCCAGAAATTACTATATGCGTGTATTTGTGGCAGCACATCCCTGAGAAGTCCTAAGGAAGTGACTACAGCAGCTCATACAACTTTAGGAGACAGGACAGCATATATAGGAAAATGAGGTTTCAGAGAAAGCACCGTTATGAGTCTTTCTTACACAAAAAAAGATGATGAGTAGTAGTCAACTGCTCCAGCAAAAGAGAGTAACAATGAAAAAATAATCAAACATAAATTATTCTAGAACTGTAAAATTACAGAAATACATTCTCCAAAGGTAACCTCAATCTCATCAAAACACTTTCCCCCTGCTTAAATTCACCAGAAAAAGTTAATCAAGAAACAAAACCAGTTCTGTTTGACTGAAACACACTGGGGAATACCAAATTTCTCTCTGGTCCTGAGTGTACTTCAAACATTTACAGCATTAAATAGCTCAAAACTTGATTACAATAATCAAGCAGAACAAGCAGCATATACCAGTGCTCTTTCCTTGAGCAAAACGTCTGTGTGAACATTGAGGTTCAAAATAGCTGAAATCCACTAGTTTATCCCAAGTATATAAATTATGAATAAAAAAGACTTTATAGTCTGTTAACTATGCCTGACTACAGTCAAAACAATGAGCTCAGTTTACTATGAAGAACAATCTTATGGTGCTACTCAATGGTAGTTAGCAACTCAAGTATTTTTTTTGTTTAAGTATCAGTTCTACTGTTAACTTTTAATAAGAAAAAATAGTCATTATTACAACATTTTATATTCTTGGTATGATTTTAGATAGAATAAGAGATAGATTTATGCACCAACTATCTTGAAAAACACAACAAAGTAAAATGATGTGTTTCCACACCCCACAACTTCAATGCTGAACTATTTCATACTTCTGGCTCTGTACTTGCATTTGATGACGTGAAGAACTCTGTACTTCTCCCCCTAATAGGCAACAACACAAAGACATAGTTCACACTGGAATCTGAAACAGTCAGCTACACCCACCTATTCACAGGCAGTTTCCATTTGGGACCTCCTAGTGTGGAACTCAGACTGCTCACAAGGCTTGAACTGTACCAGTAAAGCCTGACACGTCCTTGATACCGTGTGATGGAATAGTCAACAATTATAATCACCTTATCAATATTAAAATCCCTACTTACTGAACACAGTCATACCTTAACAGATTATATCTCCCTATAAATTTTAACACCAAACCCTAATTTTTCTGAAAGAAAATGAAGCAAGTTTTCTAACAAGCAGGCAAATCAGGAGAGAGAATTAATCTTGATAAGAACAGGTTATGATAAAAGTGAACATAGTGCTTAACTTAGCAATTTCAAGACATCTGTAGACAGGTAGACAAACAGCAGTCTGAGGCCAAGAGTCTTTTTTCTCCATACAGCCAGATAAATATCCGCATATTTGTTCAATATCCTAAATAAATGCAAATGTCAGTAAACGCAGATAATTCCCTGTCTCCTCAGAAATACCAGCAGCTTGCTTTATATAACCCACGTGCCAGAGGTTCCTGAGGGATAACAAGAGGGAAGATACAATGCCTTCTCAGCTCCTCTGAGAGCTTATAGAGCGAAGACACTGGGGTGTTGGTTGTACCCACTTATACCTAGAAGCTGTAGCAGTTCCCTTTGGTAGGCTTTCTGAAGGCCAGACCATTGCAGTTATTCCTGGTTGCAGATACTGCCAGAATATTGACATGTTTAAAAACCTCCTGACAGACATCGGCAGAACCAAAATATTTTTTTAAAATACAGTCTCAGACTTAATATCTCTGACTTAATACAGCCTTTCCATTTTAAGGTCTCTCAGATTCAAATAATCTACAAACTAATAGGTAAGTAGGAATCTTTTTGTTGTTTTTGGGTTCCTCACCTCTCACTTGATTCCACAAATACTTACATGATTTTTACTTCATGTCAGAAATTTGACACAATGGTTATTCAATTAGCAAGTTGCTCTTTTCTTTCACATTAGCCACTAAGTAGGTATCAGACTGAAATACATTTAATCAAATGGTTCATGAAAATGACCCAGCAGAATGTTTCTATACAGTTCAGCGAGCAAACAAATGAAAAGGCAGGAGGAAGAAGATTTATTAAGTTGGAATTTATATACAGAAATAATCACCATAATATGTACATGCATTGAGCTAAGTGCAGTAGTTCTGAATTTGTCTTCCTACACAGTGACATCCTACACACCATCCCCCATAATCTTTCCAGGTCACCTTTAAACCATTTTTATCAGGACTCTACCAACTAGTACAAGCTGAGTACAATTAGTTAATATCACTGGGATTTCACAGTGTTGCTGATGTTACCAGATATCTAAAACTAATAATGACCATCCATTTACAGTATTAAAAATATTTTTGAAGAATTTTCTGGAAAATATTCCACCTGAAAAGAAATTCTTTCTGGTTCCTCTTCATATTGTGTTCTAAAGAAGAGCTGAGAGACAACACCTTGGCCCACCAGTTACTTGCCTTTGCTGCTTAAATTCCTTTTGCCTTGTACCAGAAGTGCCATTTCCCTGTGCTGGCTCTTGGGCATAGAGCACTCTACAGGGCTCTGGAACGAAAGAGGAACCTTTTCACAGTTAGATGCCAGCAAAATCATTGAAACTGCAGCTATCTGCTAGAGGAAAGTTTTCATCCCTCTTGGTGTAGCAGTTCCCAGCTCCATCAGCTGCTCAAACTGCCTCTGGCAAGCTGATAAAAGAACTCAAAAAAGAAAACTATCTACAGTCCTCCTCCTCAGCTACCCAGCCATAGCCGTGTCTCCGTACAATTAAACCACAAATTATGCAGTAATGGCAGTAATTAACTCCTCACAGACACAGAATTCCTGAGTTGTGGCTGAAGCCACATCCTTAGCTCACCAGGAGCACTGACAGGTATTACAAAATAACAATAATCTAGACAGCGTTAAGATGCTCAGCCAGTATTCCTTCCCGTTTACAAACGCAGCCCTGATATTTTCACTGTTCCTCCACCACTGCAGCTTGACTCCAAGGTTTTGTTTTCACGCTGCTTGCCCAGCAAGGCACTGTGGCTTTTATCCTGTAATGGCAGGTCAAACTTAGGAAAGGAGGAAAAGTAGGGAATAGGCCTGAGCCCCACTCATTAACTCCAAACATTTATACTTTGTCCCCACAATGACTTCATAGTGAGATACCGTGTTTGACTAAAAAAAAAAAAATACAAAGTTACTTTTAAACAGAACCCAAAACTTAAGACTGCTTCTATCTCAGGATACCCAGGACATTTTAGTCTCTTGAACTACAAAATACAACTATTCTTTTAAGCAATTGTAGGCAGAAGAAATCACTGTAGAAAGGTCAGCATCAGCTAGGAAAGGGAAAATGGAGTTTGCAAGGTCAGTCAGTACGCAGGCAGCGTAATTTCAACCATGATTGCAGCGGAAGAGTGCAACCTTTTACAGCTGATGGAGATTACAGCCACACACTGCAGCAGAAGTGCTTGATTCTTCCACTTGTGATACAACGTAGCCAAGTTACAATATTATGGTTTTGTACAAAACAATATGCCTAAGCTAGGAAGGATCTCCAACATTAACTTCTGCATATTTTGGGTGCCATGAAATTTTCCACCTGCCAGCAGCCACCACCTGCCTGTCTTGTGAGAAAGCCTCATTATTCCTAACATTAAAATGATCATCTAAGACGGGATTTTGAGAAACATGCCTTAATTCCTGTCATCCTCACAAACTTTGAAAGGGTTTGTGGTTTTTTTTGTTCTGTTCGGTTTTTTTAATTCTATGGTTACACAAGTCATTCCTCCCATGCTGACTACTTACATTAATTAGAAGAAACGGATGTCACCAGATCGGGTATCTGTCCTCACAGGATGTTTTTTCCAGGCATCTTATTGTTCTTGTGTTCTATGCACTACTATTATTTTTAAATGGAATCATTTCTGGGTGCAACAACCCCACTCGCTATTTGATTTGTAAAGAACAGAGTTGCATGGATAACACAGCAACTTAGGGGATTAAGGAGAACAGTGTTTCTGCTGCACTGTCTCTGAATACTAGTTTACTTTAAGAGCTTTTTGAACTCAGCGTGCCCAAACAATGTGAGATATGTTCAACTAATGTGAGGGTAAGAACATGAAGCTTTGATGGAGAAAACTGCACACCATTTTTGTAAAGTGCGGCTTTTACAGAGCTTGAATTAAATAGATTTATTCCATTGTTTTCTATTTCAAAAGCACAGAACTGGCTCTTATTAACCAAAATTATTGGCTTCTCTGATATAAACACTATGGCAAGGAAAAATGAACACTAAAGAAACTGAGTTGAACTCATAGGGTCAGTAAATATTGATGATTTGTTTGATTTACTCTTCAGCCTGTACATATTTTTTTAATCCTTTTCTTGGAACCCATTTTGTTTCCATATTCTACATTAGATTTTCAGATTGAAATTTGCAAGGGAAAACAATTTGCCAGCTAAATGAGAATCTATGAGAAGTGCGTGTCCTCACCTAGGCTACACATTCTTGAAAGGGTGCTTAACTGGGAAAGAAGTTCCAGGATTGCTGATATGTTTACACTTAGACGTGAACAGAAACATATTGCTGAACTGGGGCCATAATTCCTTTCAGACTTTTTAATTGCTCTATTTCCAAAAGTTTTACCACAGCACTGAGAATTTGGTTCCTCCCCTTTGCAATAGATTATAGGTTTTATGACAAACCGTAACTTTATATTCACTGGCGCCAAGATATACACTGCATCAATTTTCTTTCATTTTTGTTTCTCAAACACTACACACAAAGACAACACTATAAATATGTGACACGACTAAATGATGAAACAGCAGCATCCTGC
>NW_010418031.1:183367-187418 GCF_000710305.1 Buceros rhinoceros silvestris | reverse complement strand
ATCTTGCTGAAATTTTAAAGCGAGAGAGACATTGTTTTAGCTGAGGAAGCCATTTAGATACCAGCTGTTCCCACTGAAAAGATGTGGCAGCCATCAGCAGAAATAAGAAATGCTCTCTCTGTACATATTGAAATGAGTTTTATCTTCCTTTCCATTCTGCTTTGTGTTCCTGCTGGTGAAAGACAAAATTCATTTCACACTCATATTTCCTTGCAAGCACAAATGTTAAAGGAGAGTAATCTATATCTTTGCACCCATACATGCAGTTAAGATCAAAACCAGCAGCAGTCTTGGAGCTGGAATTGAAGGTAAAAGGAGACACTCGTGTGCATCTCCCAAAAATAATTTTCCATAATTATTTGTTTCTAGGTGGTATTTATTTCTTATATTCTAATTAGAAGAAAATAACATGGTATGTGTCAGCTCTCACTGTGTGAAATTGCAGAATAATTATGGATATTTCAGTGACACCTGGAAATAATCTTTCTTTTGCCGTACACCTTAGAATTAAGATTAGTACTAATCATTGCAGTCACATTTTAGAAAGTCGAATACGATGACTCAAATGTTCTAGCTTGAACATTATCATAGGCTATATATATCAATAAACTTTTCACACAGCTATATCTGTTCAGTATACAAACTTCTAACAATCATGACAAAATATACATTGTGCTTTACATTCAAAAAATGTTATGCAGTTGACAGAATGAACATCTCACCCTAGAGATGGTAAGAAAATCGTTATATTACATTACAGATTTTGCTTCTTCTGCCACAGGCAATCAATTGCAAAAATTTGATTAAAAAAGCATTGCATTAGTGTGGTATTCTCAAGCTGCTTCTTATTAACATTTTATTGTAGCATACTCTAATGACAACCAGTATTATTAGCTCTCATTATTCTAAATAAAGAGTATAGTCATTTTCTTCTTAATGACTGAAGTGAAATGTGTCCATAGGGAGATTTTAGTTTATTCTTTCACACAATGTAATATTGTCATTATTAATACTTCTTGAAGACAACTTGCAGACTAAGGTTATCTTTGCAGAATCACCAGATTTAAATTTTTAAACATGGGTAGTGTCAGTCACATACAGAATGTTAAGATTCCTTCAAATATAGGTAACACCAGCTATTCATACAGTATACATTTAGTCCCTTGGAATGTTTTAGTGTGAAAAAAGGCCATAAGGAAAAGCAGCACATTAAATTTCACATATTTGTAGAAGCAAGTAATTGCCACAAAAAACTCAGGCAAAAGAGAGATTACGTGATTTGTCCATTGCTCCGCTAACCAGTATGTCGACTATAAAAGGAGGACTGCAACAAAAGTTACTCAGACTATAAACTGCATGAACACAGGAACTTCCATTTTGGTCAGTGCCTGAAGGCAACAAAATCCTGAAACAACTTCAGTATAAACAAATAGACAAGGAGAAATACAGTTATTTTTCTACACATTCAAAGCAATGCAAGAAAAACGCCTCTGGATATTAATCAAAGATCTGGTTTTGCAACACAATTAGAGCAATCCAGCAGCCACCAAAGGAGCCGCCCCCATTTCCAGCAACTGTCCACCCAAAACTCTTGCCCTTCTTAGGGCTTGTTCTCTCTCTGGGCCAGGTCACTGAGTCAGATATATCACACTCTAATGGTTTGATTTTCAAAGTAACCGGCTATGCTTACTTTTTCAAAGGCACTTTAGAGCCAAAGGATGCAGAGAGATGCTTGGGGGCATAAGGGAGTGTTTAAAGGAGACTGGCATTAAGCCCAATTGATTTCCAATCTAGACAGGTACCTGCCCCATACCACTGCATCCGAAATAAATCCCACCTTGTACTTATTTCCATCTTGAGTATGTGACTAGCACTAAAAATCCTTTCACTATAAATTTTCATGAAATCAATGGTTGCTCAGGACTTTGGTAAACATCAGCTAAAACTTAAACAGGGATCAGGAGGCTGGCCCCTTGTTTGGTTATTCTTGTCCTTTGTTCCGAGCCACTCACTGATATTTGCAAGGGCAGACGCTGGTTATTTACATGATGAGCACCTGTGTGGTCATTAGCTTCCTACAAGGATTACACATGCAGGTAGAAACAAATAAATGACTAACGTCATCCAAATTTCGAAAGCCACCTTTCTCAGCCAGTTGCCTCTCTTTCTGCTAAGTGTTCTCCTTTATTTTAGCTCTTGGTCAGACACAGTGGCCTACATAAAGCATCACCTACAAGAGATATCCTGGATGGTGGCTTTAGCAGTCTCCACCTATTCTCTCCCATTAGAGCTGCTGCTTTCATTAATCCTGACTGACAAGCACAAAGTCAGTAATTCTCTCTAGATCATTCGTGTTTTACAGTAGCTGTTACCACCACCTCCTTTAACAACGTATTTGCTCAAGTTCACACATATTTTGTACCAAATCCTGGCTTTCTAGGGGTCACAACTCCTTTTGCTAGTGTTTATAACTAACCCAAACCTTTGTATTCCCTGAGCAAACAAGTTTAAGGTTTTCTGAAAAAGAAGAAAAAAAAAAAAATCTGTGGTCTGGATGCTATGAGATGGCACTCCCTTGCTTCATGTTACCCCACGTTTTCCAGTGTGTTAATCATCACTGTATTTGCAGGGTTTGATTACGTTTTAAAGACTTCTTTTAAGGGTTATTATCGTGCTGCTACTACAAGACTAACTGAACCCAATATACAGTTTTATAAAACTTGACAATATATATGAGGTACGTCCACTAACACGGAAAAGGAAAAAGGATATACACAAAATAAAGAAGACTGAGCTGGGGAAAAAAAATTAAAAAAGACTACATGATAAACAAAGAGGGTCATAAATTGCAAAAAGATGCTATCAGAAGCAGTGTATTTTATTTTCTGATGCCAGATTAAATGTATTTTATTATCAAATATTAGAGCTTTTAAGCATCTAAACCCTAACTAATCTGGGAATCACTAGCTGAAAGAAAGCTTCTTTAAAGCCCTGAGCCTACAAGATTAATTTTGACTCCTGTTGTGTAAACAAGTGTATGTTCTCACCAACCACCGCTGTTCCACTGTAAAACACAAAAATTCCCTTTGGGTTTAGAGAAACGCCCACAATTTTAGGGTAGGAAGCTGCTACAATTAATGGGACTGTGACACTTTACACCAAAGGATCCGAGACTCAGGCCTTATCCCGATCACACAAACCAACGAGACTTGCACAAATTTATATGGAAGAGGCATAAGGCATTGAGCCTTTGAAGACCAGCACTCTAAACAGCTTTTTGTTTTTCAGATTTATTTTAATTTTAAAACCACGTCCAACTACTGACCAGCTAGGCATCTGGAAATCAGTAAGTATGGCAGAAACCATGGTTTAATTCTGAGGTTTTGTACTGCTTTTACTGTGTCTGAAATGAGACTCTAATTTGGGTTTAATAAAAACTAATTGAAAGTAATTTAATACCAATTGATTGTTAAGGGGATACATTCTGCAGTTTATCAAGTCTATAGAAATGCAGTATAATTAACTCAAAATTGCATAGGCAATAATGTAATTATAATCTCAACAACTTTCAACTTCCAAGCAATGTTTAAACAGTTAATTAAAATTTCAGAAGATAGTGCTGTATTACATGTCTATAATGTTAATTGCTAAAAAATGCTTATCGATATTTGTTAAGTAATCCAATTGAGTAATCTAATTTCTAGCATCTCCGAAGCTAAATAAATAAAGCCTCAGAAACCTTACTTACAAACTACATAAATTTCCAGATATTCATTTAATATAAATTAATAATCAATTACACATTAAATGATTGCATGTTATTTATTAGTTATAGACACAAGGACAACTTGAAAGCAACCAGATTAAGGTTTTATAGTTTTATAATTTTTCAATACACTGTACAAACACAAATCTGGGCTAACTGCTCTAACATCCTACTTTTGAGCATGTTGCGTGAAGAAGTTTTTTGTTCAGTTTGCTATGTTGGATGTGCAGCTGCAAACCCAGAGCACCTTTCAGGTCACTTTTCAAGACATGTTAATCCTGCTGA
>NW_010418031.1:167479-183285 GCF_000710305.1 Buceros rhinoceros silvestris | reverse complement strand
AGCACAGAACTGACGTTCCTTAAAATGAACAGACACAGCAGCCACATTTACAGAGCTGCTGATACCAGGGGAATCCTTGACGTCCAGCAGCTCCTGGCTTTTTAACAAGACTCCTTCTTTCAGGTCCCACTCCTGTTCCTCTTTGCCACCAGAGAGCTCCAGGCTACACAAAGGAACCTTCCCAGCACAGCAAAAGATTGCAAAACCCACTTTTGAAATGTCTGCTTTTCTACTCTCTGCTGTTAAATCTTCACCACGGAAAATAGTCCTTCGTCATTTCTTTGATTGCTATGAAGATACATTCTGAACCAGTAATTTCTGAATGTAAAAAAGCTTTATCCTAAATGAGATATCAACCTGTGTTTACTAGTAAGCACAGTAGCTGTCACTGACTGGTATTTTAAAATACTTCCAATGAACCATGATTAAATCATTGAACTCTCCTATTGTTTTGTTTTTTTCTCTCATCACTAAACTCTATGTTTGTAACACACTGAATACCACTAAAATAACCTCTTCATCTGCTACCCCAATTAGGCATTTGCTCATTATACCTATGTCAGCTCTAGCTTGACAGCTCACCGGGACAGAGACTACCTCGTCAGGTATATTTGCAGTTCTCGGCATAACGCCAATATTTTCAGAAAACTATGGTTTCTGCATAGCACTGCACAACCCAGTTTTAATGGATTTGACAAAGCAGTGCATCAGCACGAGGAGGAGTCAGGAGATATTTTGCCAGATCAATTCTTAAATAAATATGTTGTACAGGAGAAATAAAGAGCTGCATGGATAAATATAGTAGCACAGTAAGAGATGTCATTTTAATTTTGGATTTCAGTTTTACAGTCTAGTCACATTCACGATTCACATACTTCTCCTGAGATTCAGTACCCATTTATGTCATCACAGCCTCCTCACCTAAACAATACAGATAAAAATGAAGGGTCAAAGTGCACATGATAGCAAGGGCACAAAGTTTCTATACTTTAATTTTATTTAAAAGACAAACAAGAAAAAAAATTCTTTCCTTGGGTTTGTTCCAGAGGCAAGACAGTAAATAGATTACTGTCACATCTGGGCTTACTTATTTCTTTTTCATTATAACTCTTTATTTTTAAATTGCCCTTGAAGGGTCAAGAGGTTTAAAAAAAACCCAGAAGGGTGGGAAATGAAATGGAAAAGTGTACCAAGGTGCAGTGTTTAACCCTGTGCACAGTACAACACGTTTCAAAGTGTGTGTTGTCCACACTGAGTCAGAACTACGGCTCTTTCTTCGACAGGCTTTTTTAAAAAGTGTGTGACAGTTTTCACTGTAAGCAACACTGAAGGACAGGAACTTGATTCCATCATTTCATGGCTGTCAGCTCTACAGACAGGAAGGTACATTTTAGGACAACACACTTTTCAGCAGCTGCTTGCATGAATAAGAACACACTTCCATCATTAGTCATTTAACCCATATAATGTGACAACAACATTTATTATAGAAGCTTGGAGATTTGTGACAGTAGCAAGAATTCAGAATTGTTCTTTATATAATTTGTGTGTGTTGAGTGCTTTAAGGAGACAATGTATTTGAACATCAATAGCACTTGTCTTCCTCCTGCCCCAATTTACTAGGTAAAGAAGCACTGAGACAGGGTAGCTTTCCAAGGCGTCAAAACCTTGTGAGAAGCTGCTGTTGGGTCAAATGCCCCATGGTGAATGCTACACTCTGGCAGTGGGTGACCCACGCTGCTCTCCCCCTTTAAAAAGTTAAGCCAAAAAGGGCACTGATTTTAGCATGTATCTGAAAAACAATAACCAGTGGTCATAAAGATTTAACTAGTTTTATCTAGGAGATGAAGCAATTCTGATAAAGTACTCCTCGATCCTGATGTGGTTTGACCCCAACTGGCAACTAAGCACCACACAGCCACTCGCTCATTCCACGTCCCACTCCCCAGTGCGATGGGGAGGAGAATCAGAAAGAAACAAAAAGTAAAACCCACAGGTTGAGATAAGAACAGCTTAATTGAAATAAACTATGATAGTAATAATTGCAATGAAAAGGAAAATAACAAAGCGAGAGAGAGAGAAAAAACTCAAGAAGGTCAAGTGATGCACAGAGCAATCGCTCACCACCCACTGACTGATGCCCAGCCAGTCCTCGAGCAGCAATCAGCCCTTCACGGCCAATTCCTCCCTGTTTATATACTGAGCACGATGTCCTATGGTATGGACTACTCCTGTGGCCAGTTCAGGTCAGTTATTCTAGCCGTGCTCCCTCTCAGCTTCTTGTGCACTTGCAGAGCACGGAAAACTGAAAAATCCTTGACTTGGGCTAAGCACTACTTAGCAACAACAAAACCATCAGCAAGTTATCCACATTGTTCTCATTCGAAATCCAAAATACTCCATTGTACCAGCTGCTAGGAAGAAAATTAACTCTGCCCTAGCTGAAACCAGGACAATTCCACCCTTACAAAGTCCATTTTGCAGCACCCACCACCCAGCCTTCCCCGAATGCCTCGCAGTGATAACTGGCTGACAGCAAGCTCACACATGTAGCCACACCTCCCATGCTTTCTTTCCCTTGCACATCTGTATAGAAGAGGCATGACTCAACTCTAAATGTATACTAAGATCAAATTGCTTTGCTCAAATCATAATTCTGCAACATCAAATACATGAATGTGCTGTTTGGGTTGATCCTGTAATATTGAAACACTGCAGCTGAAAGAACCTTTGATGAAAATAGCCTTGAATAAGAACTGGATGCTGCAGAATTAAGGTAGCAATTAAAGTTTATAGACTTGCTAGTCTTTACCTTGCAGCTTCACAAAGTTCATCGTAGGTCTGTGACAGCCTGATAAACACAGACGAAGTGCTTGGAGATTCTAGGGTTTGACAGTCATCAAATAAAGTAATAATGAAAGCAAAAATTAATCAGATTGCTGGCACTTTCCAGACTACTAGCCAAATAATTGGTAAGAATATGTTCCGGCATCGCACAGACAAACTTTAGGCTAGGTCTCAGAAACAGCATCTCCTTTTATCTTCCACAGCTGCTTTGCACATAATGCCTGCACACGTGAAATCCACATCTGTTTCCCTAAGTTGAAGGGCTGACTGTCTAACTGAAATGACTGTATAAAAAAAACAATCCAAAGGCAAAAACCCATCTCACAACCCACCAAGATTACTCTGAACAAACACAACAGGTTAACAATAAGAAAAATCCTTGAGTCCACAACCATATTGTCCAAGCCTGACATTGCATGCTCAGACCAATTTGGTAAGAGAAGACTTTCAAAGATATTAATGATAATAAAACTAATATGCTTCCTTCAGAAGTCAATTGCTACCCAAACTTCAGTTTTGCCTGTGAGCATCAGACAGTGTCAAAGCTCTGACAAGTTTATGTTGCATCTCATACAGAATTCAAAATAGAGTTGTAAGTCAGAAAACAAACCACTCTGCTTGCCATGTGCTACATTGTTTTCTGTTTGTTTTCCAACAGTTATGCCAGAGATGCTTCAAGCCTACCAGAAATTTCTCATCATCTGATGCATAATGGAAATATTTAATGCAGCAAAAACATCCCTTTTTTCTTCCCTGCCTTCATTCCTTAAGTAAAGTGATAACCAAAGCACTGTTTTGTTGTGGGTCAATGAACAAGGACTGGTTCCAGCCAATTCCTTTCTAAAACATCTTTAAATCCACTCCAGGGACTTCCTATCTGAAAACAGCAAGAGCTGATGCAGTTCAGCAAAAGGTGCTGGTGCAGGAGGTCAGTGTTTCTCAGAAGAACAAGCCATAACCACTACAACATTTGGAACTCTAGAATTTCCTCTCCCGACTGCTGATGTCCAGATTACACACATCCCATGTAACTGCAATGTCAAAGTTTCAGTCCCAGGTGATTTCCTCCTTCATCCCAACCGTAAAGCAAGAGCAGTAGCCAATGAGCGATACATACTTTGTTTCCAAGTCTCAGAACTTCTCCAAAGGGCATGCAACAGAATCCTGTATGCGTTGGGCACATAATCTACCACAGTGAATAGCTACATCTATGGAAAATTTGAGACTATGTGGTATATATAGCATTTAAAAGTTCAACTGATTTTCTAAATTTTTTTTAAACGATTTTTCGAATGGCTTTTTACTGCACAATAATTACTATCACAAGTGCTTCATAAGATGAGAGATTTCTAGCTCTGGAGCTTCACTAAACATTACCCTACCACTCCAAGACAAGCAGCACAGGCAATACAGGTAACAATGCCCTCTACAATTTGGATTTAGCATTTGTCCCTCACAACACCGTACTTAAAGATAAAGCAGACAATTGAGAAGACCTCAGCAAAAACTCCTCAGAAACATGTACATACAGAACACTGTACCACTGTTCAACAGCCCGCCCCCAAAACATCGGGTACAAACACAGGAGTTATAAAACTAACACTTCATACCCCTGGCACAGCTTGACAGCCACAACAGCCACTACCGCGGGCTAAAGATTTGAGGCAACACTGAGAAGCACATTACAAAGCCAAGGATACTCTACTGCTCAGAGGTCCAAACAGTATCAAGTTTTTAGGACTTCAGGACCTAAGTGGGCTGATGGATATGTTCTCCATGATGCTATAGCAGTTCCACTTCAGATGCGGGATTAGGTTTCCATGCCCCCAAATGGGCACATTTCCCTCCTAGAGGAAAACCCTTCTAATCTTCATCAAACTGCTTCTAAATGAAGGCCTGCAAGACCAGGATACCTTTCAAAATATCACACGCAATGTGATTTAAAAATAGTTCACTAAGGTTTTTCATGCCTATAACCATCACATTAAAAAGTAATTCCAAAATTCAAGGTTCTAGTGACTTATATATTGCCTCCTTTTAGGAAGGCATAAGAAGAAATATTATGGAAACAGCTATGTAAATATAGATCATTTAATAAAAATGTAAATAAGATTCTTAGAACAGACTTAGAAACCTTGAAATATTTATTTTAAATGAAAAGGATTAAGTCCTCAAGGTAAGATTAGTTTCTAAACTTCTAAGTCCAGTATTGTAGGGCTATTGTGTTTTCTTCTATTTATTTATTAAAGGGACTGGTCTTGTAAGGCAAATACTTTAACCTACTCTAGCATACTTACTGCTACTTTTTATTTACTTCTAAGGACTTTTGATTGTTGCCATCCAGGTCTGGATTCAAACCAGCACATTACAGAAGAAACGTTCAATATCTCATTACTAGGGTTTTCCAGCCTTAAACATTTCACAAATACATTTGTCCCTTTGCACTCATACTTGGTTTGGCTTGATAGCATCTGACAATGAAAACCTGACTGCAGATGAAGAAAAAAAGGTCTAAGTAACCATCATAACCATCAAATATCGAAGTGTTATTTTGTACTACTATATCTGCAACCCAGAAACAAATACTGATGGTAAGCCTGGTGGTTTTACTGACAACACACTACAAAGCTGGTTTTACATCATCAGCAAAATTTAAACGGTACATTATCTGTATTGTCAAGGATGGGCGAAACAGTGAAATTTGTACACTTCCTTCTATGAAAAGAAGCTAGTGCTTTTAGGAAATATAGGTGGAGTATGCAAAGTTGTTTTTATTAATTAACACAATCTGACATGGAAGTGAACTGTGCTTCCTGCTAAAGCTTTATCCAAAAGAGATATTGATATCTGCCTCCTAATGTCAAAGCTTCACTGAAGATTTGGGAAAAATAAAAGACCGATAGGACAATTCTAAGAGAAGGATGAGGCAGATTCCACCCAACAATTCTAGCAAGATTTTACTGCTTTTTGTGCCTCAAATATATTTTAGGTAGATGGAAGTACGCGCTGAGATACAATAGTGAGGTGTGCTATAAACAAATGTGCCAGATTTTTAACAACATGCAATTAATGTCAACAAATGGGTGCACATTCATTGGGATAAACTAATCCTTATAACCTTCATTTCATAAATCTTACCAACCTATTCACATATGCAACTGTAAAAAAAAAACCAAACCCTTATGCCACAAGACCTTAAGATTAATACAGCATTTAGCTCAAAGCCATTGGAACACTGCAAAGGCAGGAGCAACGTCCTGACAAACTCAAGTTTGGAACTCACTTTTGTAGCATATCTCCACACCAGTTTGAGTCTATATCTAATAGAAGTGAGCAAGCAAGGAAAGAGGGAATTGTAATCATCAACCCCAGAAGAGAAGGAAACTTGAATCAGAATTTCAGGATCAGCAGGAGACAGGACTAACGCTGCAACTTAGAAGCTATGTTTCTCAGATGGTAACAAGAAACCTTAGAGACTTAAAGTATGTGAAGCTTGAAGACCGAGTCAAAAATAATCTGAAGTTTCCCACGAGCTGCACCATCATGAACTGCGGGCCATCGAAACCAGTGTTTGTGGACTGGCTTTTGTAGAAGTGCACAGTACCGAGACCAAATTCTCGTGAGCATTGTTTCCTCAGAACTGCACTGCAAGTAATTACACTCTGAGCTCTAGATGCAATGCCAGCACAAAGACTGTAGTAGAAAACGCACAGAAGTTTTAAATATTTACAGCATGACCATTTATATCATGATAGTCGAGTTAATGCTGGATTTTTAATTTTAATTTAATGCTCAGACTGAATCACTTCTAACTCCTGCTGTTGTCAGGGTAGCCACTGTCCATTTTCCCACCCCTCAGAAGCTCAAGACTGAACCGTTACAGGTAACTTTGCACTTGATATAACTCCAGGCACAGAGGGAAGAATAGGCTAAAATCTCATCCAGTGCAAAGCTACAGACTTCTGTCAGCTCTCTTGAAGTCTTAACACTCTGCACCAGCTGAAACACCAGACTGAGCTCCAAGAAAAGTGTAATTCAGATTTATGAGAGGACATTTTGATTCCAATATAATTGATTACCTACTGTAATGTGAACAGAACCTTGTACTAATGAACCCTATGCATAATACAGCAAAGCATTTAATAATATGGAGACCACAAAATGCCAAGCCAGATGTCATTGATGGTGATAACAATTTTCCCAGATGGCTGTGTTTCCTGTCGCTTTTTGCTGCCTTCAGGTTTGCGAAGATGGCATTTAACTCGGGAGATAGCTCTGATATTCATGTCTATTAGTTTTGTCCCATCACAGTCTGCGTACTATACCACGACACTACCCTATTACAGATATTGTTACAGTATGGAAATGCTTGTCTGCTCTGGCAAATTTTGATAAATGTAACATCAGATTAAAAACAATATAACCATAGATGGAGAATCTAATCAAGACTGAAGCTACCACATCTGAGTCTTTTACAGAAGAAAAACAAGACTAAAAGACTTCAAATTTTAAAGCATCGTTATGGAAATGAAACAACACATATACGTTACACCAATAAAGATGTGCCTTAGTGGGAACATAAAAGCCTACGTATTTTAAAAATTATTCCGTTCATTTGCTTGACTTGGCTTTTGGGGGTGGGTTTTTTTTTTGGTTTGGGGTTTTTTTTCCACATACTAGGACGAGTGAGAAAACTAACAAACTGTGAATACTTTCACGCAAACCAGTAATCAGCGTGAGGGCTAGATGTGAAATGCATACATTCGTAAGAGGAATACTCCTTTGTATTCTATTTGTTAACATTACAAAGCCTTTTCCTAAGTGTCAGGATGTACTATAAAAGGACACAGAACTGCTCAAACTATAAAATGAAAAGCTGAAATTCAGCTTTATATGCCAGAATGCAAACCTAAACTCAAGTCGGTAAGAGCCTGTAGCACAGATCAGCATGGTTATTTTGGTGGGTTATTACCAAACACATTTAACTCACTAAAATCAATTATTTTTACAGAAGACAGGCACACATGCTTTCCTGTATACGCAATCAATCTTAGTGAAAATTATACAGAGATCGTAAATACATCTTCTCCTGATTTTGCAGGCTTCACCAAATTACAAAACTAAATTGTGAAAGAAAAACTGTAGGACTGGATAGCAGATGAGACATTGTTATTAATGACGAGAAGACAAGTATTTAAATTGAGGAGGCATCTTGATGTATTCTGTGCGAGCTGAATAGGAGAACATAATAGGAAAATAAAACAGCTATCAGACAAGATAAATAGGAATACATCAACAGGGACTGTACAGAATTAGAATGGCGCAGCAAGAGTCTTTAGAAGAATATACTAAAAATTTTTACTTTGCATTATAATGTCATCTTAGAAACAGATGGCAAAATGCCACTAGAACAGGAAGATGTCACGGAATAATAGTGTCAGCAGCTATATAAAGAGCTAAAAGATGCTCCAGTCTACCTTGTGTTTGTAAGGCCATGCTCTACAAAGTCTTAAAATAATTTCATCTATGCAAGCAAAATAAGCAAAGACACTGCAAACTCTTGCCTCACTCACTAGCCACTTTCAAAAAAAAGAATCTGGGTTCAGGGTCAACCCAGATTCAGAAAAAAACAGGAGAGTGTTTTTAATATATTACAAAGAAGCAGTATTGTCATAGCTCATTATAAACAATACATGATTCAATACTTGCTTAGGGTTGCTTATTAAATTTGTCACCACGAATTAGGAATTGACAGGAAGAGGTAGGCCCTGATTTGAGAAAACATGTTTTAAACGTGAAGGCCATCAATGTTACTAATAAACCCTGCGTAATTTCGAATGAGTTGAAAGAGACCTACAACATGGATCTAATAGCACATAAGAATTCAGAATAAAAGACAATTTATATAGCACCATAAGTCTCAAAACATTGAAACGCCTTCCTTACATTCCTAGGTAAGCCCTGAATATTTATCTTGCAAGGAATAGCTCTTAGTGCCACACACAGTGGAATTCACTTACATTTAATGGGAGGGAAGAAACAAGGAAGGGAAAATGTGATATTAAGCAGCTATATATGCTAAAGGAGTTCTGTTCATTTAGACTATGTTTTGTGGGAGGACAGACTTTAAAGATATCCAGTCAGGAAAGACAAAAGATGGAGAAGGGACAAAGGGAGAGCTCTTAAAGCCAACCTGCCTGACGTCAAGGTTGGATAGCCAGATGCCAGGTTAACTTTAAAGACTGCTTCTGAGAGGCCTTGGGAATAAAGACGAACAACCTTCTCAACTCTATAACCAGGGTATGTCCCCAAGAAATCCTACAAGCACAGAAGAACTAGTCAGATATTCTGTAAGTATGTGCATTTTTGGTTTTCTGCTTATTCTTTGTAACTTTGAAAAAAAAAATTGCAAGAAAAACTGAAGTTAAGGCCTGAGCTGTCTTTAAAATTAACTGAACCTATTATATGATAAATCTCAGAAATACCTGGTTTATATTAAGCTGCATATGCAACAAGTCCCTCAATTCTCAAACTTTGATTGCATTGCTGGAGTTTTATAAACTGGAGCATATCTTCAATTGACGGCCAGATGCACCAAAGATCAGTGTCACAGGCTTGGTGTGGGCTGGGGATATACAGTAAAGGGCAACCCACATTACCAGTTACAGCTCTCTATAACTTACATCTGGTAGGAAGACAAAAGAGCTGTGTTACAGGTAAGTGCAGTGAGAAAAAGAAATAAATCAGACCAACAGCAAAACAAATTCATTTTAGTTGTTAGTATTTTGCTGTTTTTCCTATTTACATATTTATGTATTTGTATTTCACCCAGCTATGAATAAGTCCTTAATTCCCAGCTGTCTTGAGAAGGATGGATGTCTCAAACTGCAGGGGGATCTGCCAAAAAAGAAGGTAGAAGTGGTATTTTGCCGATTTCAGCAAGTGTAGTTGAACACTAACTTAACCATTTTTCCATTTACGATATGGAGGTTGTTAGATCATTTGGGTAATAAAATACAAGTTGTTGACTGGATCAGTTATTTTAAGGATATAGCATATAGAGAACATATATTTCAGTTTATTTCCAAAGGCTGTAAAAGTAACCATAAAGCAATCAGAAAGCAGGTAAAGAAAGACTTTTATGGCAGGATAAATGAATGATAATTAGGCAACAAAACAAGAGGCATAAGTAGCTGAAAACCTTTGTTTCCTTGTTCCATCAAGCCTTTACAACTGGAGATCCTGCTGGCAATACTGAGGAGTTTGGGTAAGTAACTATTAGCAGTGACACGTTGCCAAAGCCAGTATGTTACATTTTGGCTCTTCAAACCAATCATTACATCCCGTAATGACTCATCAAGGCAATAAATACTAGTTCCAGCTACCAACACACTTCTCACATTTGAAATGGAAAATGAAGGCATGTAGGCATTGTACCCCTTTCAGCACACAGAGCCATTTTTCTAGCCACTCTGTGAAACTCAGACAGCTACTCCTATCTATTCTACGCTTCATTCCCTGTGCCTGGCACGCTGCCTGTATGACCCTCAGAGTGCAGCTCTGTGGTACAAGGTGCAAAACAGGGACACTTCTGCCACCACCACACTCCCACCCCTTCTCCATCTCAGTAACCAGCTGTTTGGACCATTCTCTTCTCTGACTCCTGGGTATTTGCAGAAATGTGTATCCTCAGAGTATCTATGCGTCATCAACAGGCAGCATTTATTCATCTGTACTTCCATTTTTCATTTTATTATACATGCTATGCTAAAGTAAAAACAGGTCTTTCGAGTTCAAGACCTTCAAATATAAACTACCCATGTAAAGCAAAGTTTCCATAGCAGGTAGGAAACACAACATCTAACAGTCATAAAAAAAAAAGAGAAAAAAGTTAAGTTACTCTGGTAGATATTTGCAGTTCAGTCATGAACTAGAGAGAATTCAGAGAGACATTTAGACCCTTCGCACAAGAGCTGATCCAGCAATTGCTGTATAATATATATAGTGCTCTAGCAGTACGGAGTCTTTGCCTAATATCTGCACTAAATGTATTCGCAACCCATTCCATTTGTTCTCGTGCTAACACTTTCTCCTGGCTTAGCCAGATCTCTTCTCTCTCCAGCAAGGTGGCGGCAGCAGCACCTGCAACTCTGACAGGACTCCAGTCTAAGATAACAGGGCCTTCATATCCTCTTTTCACATCCTCTGGACTTTCCTATAATCTAGCGTCCCAGAAGCCCACTATCTCAATCATGATTGATCCAATACATTCTTCTATGAGTAAACCTAGAGACATTTTATTGTATGACTTTTTCTTCAAGATTTGTTCTAAACTATTGCGAACTGATGCAGTCAGACTAGTGGTTTTGGGTCACAGGTTTGAATTAGAAGCCACACTTGCTATTTTCTGTTTATGTTCTACTATTCTCAACTTGATAGTGAAAAGCCTTCGCTACCCAAGTGTGCGTGAAAGCAAATTTCTGCATCAGCCCTTTCAGATGGATTCTTCCACTCAGCAGGTAATTCTAGTTCTAGAGCCTCACTGCTATCTTAGATAATTTCACCGCAAGTGATAGCCTCAAAGCCTAAAGTTCTTTTGCTTTAAAAAAGAGAGAGGTAAAAATAATTTTAAAAGGTGAAAAACACAGAGACCTTTCATTTCGTAATTCAGCCAAAATGTGGTACAATATATTTCGGGTGCTGTAGCTGGACATAGAAGGCATTCTAGGGAAAAATAGCTTTTGAAAAAGTAATTTGCACTATATTTCACAATACAATGCATATAATTTGTGTTGATGTCTTCAGTGCCACAGAACATGTCTTGCACATAATTGCATCCAACTCCTCCTCACCTTTTTTGCAATAGTGAGGAATAATTTCTCCTACTACACAGTTTGTATGGGTTTGTTCTGCCTCTGAAATCTGTATCAAACAAACCAAATTAGAAATCCTTGTATTGTTACTATCACGACACTGGGCAAAGCAACTTTAAAGAATGTTCTACTCTACTCAGGATAGGATTGACCTCTTCATACTCTGCCACCCAGACAGACGCTCAAGTCAGCACAGCTGGAGAAACTGAGGATGTGGTTTCATCTACAAAAGAAAAAAAAGAATGTCCTGCAGGACTGTCATGACTGCATGACAGTGACTGTCTTTTGCTATTCAGTGTTATCTACCAGGTCACAAATTGAGCAAAGTGTGTATATGAAATCATTTCACATTGGCATCTCTGATAGGTTGTCTGCTTATGTATATTCATTTTTGCTAATGACCACACTAAGACCCTAAAAATTACAAATTTCACATTTTTAGTGTGAGTCCTTTACACATTAGGCTTATGACTGATTGACACGTAAATTCAGAGCAGCTGAATTTGAAAGCCTCTCAGCATCAAGCAAGATTAAACTGTTCTACAATGCCTTACATAGCTTCAGGGTCCCAGGTAGAAAAAAAATCAGAAACAAAATAAAACTTGATTTGTGTCTCTGTTTCCTTCTGTCATAGAAAAGTTGTGTGAGCATGTTTCATTCTCCTGCAAAGGTTCTTCAATGCCTCACAATTGTTTAAGCTGAATTATGAGTTCCCCTTAAAGCTGTGCCCACACGCCCTTGTAGGTTCTTAGCTGTTCCATAAAAGCTACTCTGCCTCCTTACCTGGAGGTATTACTGCATACAGACCCCACTTTTCCTGTATGTCCACAAAAGCAAGGGGGATGACAGTTTCTCTACCTGAGCTCCTAATTATGTGCCATCCTCTTATTTCTGAGAATTTCCACAGAAAAAGAGCTATAAAAAAAGCAAATAAGTGAACTCATATTTTGTTAGAGGTGATTGTGTTTTTTCAGGGCATCTGGTGGCACAAGAACTGGTAATTGAGCAGAGGAAACAAGGCTTAGATATGTAACTAAGGACAAAGGTCTTTAAAAGTTAGTAATCTAGAAGAGTGTTGAATAAATCAATGGAGGGAGTAGAGCTAGGGACACCCAAAAAACATATGGGTCCTGTTAAATCCATTTGACACAAAGCCTGGGACAACTGAATTATAGAAAGCATCTGGGTAAATAAAGTAACATGCAGAGGAACAAAATCTGAAATAAGGGAGGCAAGAAATAGAGAAGATACTATCATTAGTATCCAATTATTAACCTAGACACAAAGCAATGAGAACAAGAAATACAGGACAGAAATCCAAAACAGTGGAGTAGCTCAGTCAACTGAGAAAGACACTAAAGGAATGGAAGAAGGACTTGTGTGAGAAAATCAGAGAGGAAGGACAGAATAAACTGGTACAAGACCACAGAAGTCAACAACATGATAGATGTGCTGATTTACAGTGATTCTTAGAAGAAAGAGGAGTAGAAATTGCAGGCCAGAATACATGCACATTTATCAATTTTCCTGCAATACCAATATGAGAACTAGAGCCAAGCTTCCCTTCCCTTTTACTTTAGGAAGCTTATTTTTAATGGAGACATGAAAACATGAGATGGAGCTGTAGGAAGGCTGTGTGCCTAGCATAAGGTATTTAATCACCCTATCTTTTGACACTGTAAACTTTGTTATATCATCATATAATCTTGTCTAGTGTCATTGTTTCATCACAGTTTCTTCTCAGTAAAAGAATTGTGTAGGCCAGTGCTTCATGAATGGGCTTCAGGAGTTTATGTGGAGTAGCCCAAAACGAGCTACGGGTGCTTCTTGCTTCCCTCATAATTATCCCTGGTGCTGCATTAATACATCTTCACAGCCTGCTGATGCTTCCAATATTTCCCAGGAGTACACAGAGACTTCAGTGCTCTCCCTGCACGTTTGGCCTAATCCTTTTTAAATTATACGATTATTTTAATTTCTCAAACTTGACTAATTGAATAGATCCCATTCCTTCTGTTAAGTATCTCTGTACTTGTTGAAAGAAGGAGAGTTCCTAAGAGATTTCACATGAAAATGTGCTTTTGTAAAGACTCACTGCTTGATGGATAGTCTTTGCCACAAACCATACTAGCCAATTACTACACAGTTAACACACACTCAGCTGGAATAGACCAGAATTTGCCACTACAGTAGCTTCTCAGAAGACAACATGCAGAACACAGCCACCGAATAAGATAACACATAGCAGAACCAACCAATGGGATCAGAATTTCCCAAAAAGAACAATTGCTCCAAAGAGTGACCTAATCTCCTCGGCAACCTAGTTTTATCATCTCTGTCTGAGCTGTTTTGCATAGTATATCTATATCTATGACATGTAATTCCATTGACAAGTTAGATCTACTTCATCTTTTCTAGACAAAATTCTGACCAGCCTAGTCTGGCTTTGAGGCTAGCCTTGCTCCAATCAGCAGGTTGGCCCAAGACAGGATTCAAAAGCACCTTACAATTACAAGTGTTCTGATATAACAGATAAAATAAGTAAAACTCACTATTTCCACTTCTATAAATAAAACATTGATGATATTGTTAATCTTACTTTATAATACCGGTGTTAAATGGCCTCAGAGCCTATGCAATCGCTGTTGAATATTGCAAACTGACGACACCGACCATCTATTTCCGTCATCATTATAACTGTTTCTGAGTAAAGTGAACTTTAAGGGTTTTTTACTTGTAACACAAGGCTATTTAGCTTTTTTTTTACTTTGCTTATACCCTACAAAATACTAAAGGAACAGGAGGGTGAAAACAAAAAATTCTAGTGGCTGTCAAGATGTAACACATTATATTAGTAATTATTAGGAAAGGAACAGGGAATAAACAACAAAGCACTATCAGGCTTCTAACCATGCTGTACCCACATCTCAATACTGCACACAGCTCAGGTCATCGCCACTCAGAAGGATTACAGCATAGAAGAGCAGAGTACAGAAGAACGCAGAACAATGAACTTGGTCAGAGGAATAGAATGGATTTCATAGAAGGAAAACTGCACACAGTAATTTTAGAAAATAAGCGGCTAAGAAGAAATATGATCGAGGTCTATAAAACGACGAGTAGTATAGAGATAGTGAATAGGCAATGATTTTTCATTATTTGCCATTATTCAAGACATAAGTGGTATAAAATGAAATTATGAACAAGCAGTTCAAAACAACCAAGAAGAAGGACTTTTTCTTTACAACTCATAATTAAATCATACAGCTCATTACCCCAGCATGATGCTTCTGCCAAGAGTATAAATTTTTTCAAAAGGAATTAGATAAATTCCTGGAGGGAATGTCCACCCTCAAAGCAGTACTCCATCTATTACCAGAGCTGAAAGAATATAATGAAAAAGGCCCAATCTACTGATATATCATGTCCTGTCATCTCCTGCTGTCCACACTGGAGATAGGATGCTGTGCTACACCAGGGTTAACCCATTGATGCAGGTATTATGTTCTCAAGCAGTCCTATAATCATACGGCAGGCCCTTAAGTCTCTCATGTCACAAAAAGTAGGGTAGAGAAAGTAAGCACACCTTGAAGGAGTATGATTGATTTCCAAGACAAACTTAGATTGTCCTATATACACCAAAAATACTATTTTTCTCAGAGTATTGTCACCTTTCCAAAAAATGCAATGCCACCAACCTGCCAGGATACAGAAGTTTCTTCAACAGATTTAAGATGACTTCAAGTTCACAAGCAGTTTGAGATGTAAGCTAAAACATTTCCCTCAATTTAAATTAAATATCTTTGTATTAAAAACCTTAAATATAATAGGATGGTTTTGGCAACCGGAATGAAACAAGTTGCAAAACTAAAAAGGGTTTGCAATGGTATGAAAAACCCGTACATGCTCATTTTATGTCACTGTACATAAAAATCTACATTTTCATTTATTGTTCTGTTTGTCTAGCAAAACTGAAAAACCTCTTCATTTATAGAAATTAGGTAATACTTATGCAATAAAACAGTCGAACACTTTGATTACTGAGATTACTATGACTTCATCCTCCAATAAGGCAAAATACGGTTC
>NW_010418031.1:159573-167392 GCF_000710305.1 Buceros rhinoceros silvestris | reverse complement strand
TCAGCACCCAGTGTTACCACATTAAACTTCACAGAGATAACTCTCCTCAAAAGATTCTCTCAGCTTGCAGTGGGACTGCTCCTGTTCCGATCAAGAGTACAGAAATGTGCCATCTACACACTAATATGAGAAACCCATATCGATAGCACAAGACCATAAAATAAACGTGCTACAGTTATAGACCGGAAGCCGAGACTGCAGAGCTATCAATCTCCAGAAAAATCCAGCACAGGGTGAAATTGATGGATCTATAACCAATAATAGTTCACTCAGTTTTAGCTCCTGCTGCCACTGCTCCACTGTTAATCTGCTCCCAAAGCACCAGCTACAGGAACATTGCGCATCTAATGGTGCGCTATTGAATGGCAAGTATATCAAACACAAGGAAAGGCTGAGCAGGCTGTCCGCATCTCCCATCTGAACGGACAGAAAAGGAAAAGAAATGTGATATAAAAATGAAAGAAAAGTGTTTGCTTCAACCAGGTCTCTGGGTCTCTATAGCACTATTCTTTAGAGGCTTTTATTACAATGACCCATTTATTGATAGCCAATCTTGGGAGCTCAGGAAACGTAGATTAATTGTGGGAATTGTCTGCCTCAGATTTCTTGTTCTATTTTCTCCCACATTTCTAGTCAACTACTTTGGCGTTTCTGACAATGACAAAAAGATTCAAGTAAACTAGAGTGCCTATTCTCCAAATTCACTTTGATTCAAGAGGACAGTAAGTACTCCCACAAAGAGAAATCTACCGGATTGATTAATTCACATTCTTATTAACCGACTGATCGTTCCAACAAAGGAAAAGATTTACACTATCATTATACAGTAATATTCCCTGCAGTTAGCCTGCTGTTGAGGAAACTCACCAAGATTAAGAAAATATGCATGAAATATAGTTAACATCCACCCAAGAATAAGACCAAGATTAACCAAAAAAAAAATTATATCACTGATTCCCAATACACTCTTTAATTCTATACTAAGACTCTAAAAACACGCTTTAACAGCTTTATTGCTTCTTATATTATCTCAACACTACCAATATATTAAATTCACACATGGTATACTCAACACGAGGCATTAAGTAAGAAAAGTGCGTAGGAAGACTAATTAGCCATTTAAAAATAATTTTAGATTTGCTTTTATGATCAAACAATGTATTATGAAACAAATATTTAAAACTTATCTTAAAACATAGCTACCCTGATAAGCATAACTCAGAAATCTTTAATGAATTCACCTCAATTAGCCTTCAATTAAATAGCTCATTAAAAAACAATTTGAATGTTGCTCAGGAAGAAATCCGTGTTCAACTGTTACGATAGAATAGGAAGTCGGTGAAGGTAAGGTTAAACGCACATTTTGGAACAGTCTGACTCACACTTGTTACAGGGGAAAAAGCCCTCAACCTTCTATGACATCCAATATAATATAAACTAAACACATGACAGATAAGCACTGGAAAATGTAGGGATTGGTTTGTTTTGCTTTAATTCTATTCAGAAGGAAAATAGAACTAGTAATGAACTAATCCATCTTGAATACATGTCAGCTGTCTTCAAAACTGCTCACTACCAACTCTGTTCTAGCCTATGCTTTCAGAAAAGCAACGCTTCCCTCTTCAGTGGAAAGATCACCTTACCAGTTCCCAAACACATCAAAGCAGATGCATAGAGACATTTAAAAGAACAAACACACATTCAAGGATGCTTGAAAAAAATCACATAAAGCTGAATGTAACCTATGTACAGGAGTAGTGCTGCAGTAGCCATCATGGCTTAAGGATATGGGAAAGGAAAGTTTAATGCAGAGGTACAATTTTTCAGTTATTATTTATTAAACTAGTGGATCAAATCAGTGGGAAAATTCCCCTAAATGCCTACATGTTACTTCAGTTGATCTAACAAGAGGGTTTTTTTCTTCTATGACCTTCACCTCAAATACAGCTCAAGGTCTTACACTGTTTTAGGTCAAGTTAATCAAAGTGGCACAGAATCAAGATCCAGAGATGGGAACAGAAAAGAGTAGGGTCAGGCTGGAGGTAGGAAAGGTAAAAAGTAAAAACATACCTTTGTATGGTACTTTAATAACTGCACAGCAAGAAAGCTTTTTTATTTTTCACCGCACTGTCAGGCAAACTAATGCAGGGACACACTTCTGTCATATTGGCATGGCCTTGTATTGAGAATGATGTTTTGATGCATTACCTGGAAGAGGTCACTGAACAGCTGGATTAGAAATTGCCTAAATCTAAGCCATATTCTGTCATTCACATGTGTTGTAAAGCGTACAGAGTGAACAAAATCATTCTCCATCCACAGAAAAATAGCTCAGGAACAGAAGCAGCATAGGGGCTTTAGGCAGGGTCTTCACTTTCCACTGTGCTCCTACAGAAATGTCAAGAAGAGACTAGCCTCAAAACAAGAGCTGAGAGCAATTCAAACTCTTCACGTGCATGAAAGAGCAGTATTATTAGCATATAAATCCAATACAATGCAAGAGTAAACACTAATAATACTGTTGCAAATTATTAATAATTTAAATCCAATAGAACAAGCATCTCAAGGATGCATACATATGTTATGAACACCACTAATTCAGCTAAGTCTGAAAATACATTTTTGAATTAGTTTGTTTGGTTCCATCAATGATTAATACACAGGGATAGACACTTAACAACTTATTCATATGGAAATAAAGTGGTGACATTCTAGGCCCTCTAAGCAATCAATAACTTTTAACCAATACATGCACTTTCTTCTCTGTATATCAGAATTCATGAGGGCTCTCAGAGGCACTTAGAGACTAAGGAAACAAATGTATTATAGTAACTATCAAAGACTGTTAAGCACAAACGTATCACCTCTGACTCCGAAAATCCATGGTTCCTAGCAGTCTCATGAAAAAAGCTGAGGAAGGGCTGAGGCACTGCTCTTACGCTACTCCCTACAACTCTCCTGATCCCTGTGGACAGATATACTGGTCTGATACAGTCCAGTGGTCTCATTTGCTCTTGGGAATAGAAACAAATGCTAAATACTGTATTTGAGCAGAGACAAGTAAAAATAAGGCGTGTTGACAATGAATTACTTCAAGAAGGTCAGTGCTATATGGCAGGCTAACCTGTCTCCTGCATGATGGGCTCTGCGCATTTCTTGCGCCCAAAGGAGGGTGGGGTACTGCCTTGACTGCGTGCTGTTCCCATGGAAGACACACACACACACGGCTCTCGTCATTTCATTCCACAGAGCAGGCAAAAAAGCCTTCAAGGCAGCACCTTCCTTCTCATCTTGGCAAGGCCAAGATTGGCATAGACAATGTATCACGCTGCTCACAAAATTCACCTTCCCGACCCTTTCCTCCTCTTTTCTGCCTGTCCACTGCGTTCAGGGAACATCCAAACGCATGCCAAAGTGCTCGCAGGGAGCACCATTTCACAGCAGTTGAACCAATCTTGCGGATTTCACCTTTTTCCTGAGGGATTCATTACTTTAAAATATTAGATATATACAAAATATTTTACAATTACCTGCTATCTAGATAGGCTTGATTGAATAACATGGAAAGTTCAGAAAGAAATTCACAGTGCTCGATCATGAGACTGAGCTCAGTCACTCAGACATAGCCAAAGACTTCTTTACTTTCCGATCACTTCACTAATCACATTACCATGAATCACCGATGTTTCATCACAAATGAAACACCTTATGAAAAGCAAGACAAAGCGCAGGCCAAACTCATTCTAACAAATATTACTTCTCCAAGTAATAAAAACTTTAGATTACAATATGCTCTCCTCTGAGCACACGTTCAGATAAAGTTACATGACTGAAGAACCATTGCCTAAAATGAACATCTTCAAAATTGTTTACATGCTTAATTTGTTACTTTAATTCATATCTCATTCTACTTGCAATACCAGAGCTGTAGTCAGCTGTTCTAATAGCAAATTCATGCTGAAGAGCTTTTTAATGCACAGAAACACATCCCTCTCCCAAAATCCCCACTCACAACAATAGAAGGTTAAAGAGATTGGGAAAAAGATAAAATAGAAATCACAGCATGAAAATGACTTTAAGATTAAAATGGAGAAGCAAATGATTATTGTTGACGCTTTTACGCCATAGAACAATATACAGTAATCTTCTTTTGCGACATTAACAGTGAATAGGCAAGATGACAAATACCTGATAAAGCAGAGAGAGGTACAGATCAATAACCAGACGCTAAGAAAGAATCTGTATTAACCTTAGGAACTGAGACAAAACCTCTATCTACAACTCTCGAAACACAAATCTACAGGGAAAAATAGGGAGAAAACACAGCGAGTTTCAAAATCCACCATATCTTTCCTTTTCATAATTCTGTATAATAATTAAATTAAAATATTTTAAATCAGTAAATTAGTCTTAATTTAACACATACTCTTTTCCGTCCACTGAATTGAATGAATAAATGCATCTTTACATAACAGAACTGCTCTCTTTACATAACAATTTGACCATTTGACTCCACATCTTCCCCCAAACCTTCCCTTTCTGTCAGAGTTTATCCATGAGGATTTTGGATACCTTAAATTTGTATTCAGGTGTTTTAAATCCTGAAGAGAAACAGTAGCTTCTGCAAGGGAAGGTGCCTTCATTACTGCAATTCCCCTCAATCTGTTTTCTGAGTGGGAATAGAAGCTGGTATGGGGTGGGTAGTGTTTAGGATGGGAGGACTGTAGCTGTATACCTGGAAAAAGGAGGCAGAAAAAATATGGGGAAATGGTTTCAGGCCAGGGTGGAATTTTGGAGGTTGCTACAACACACTGCAGGGGCATATGGTTTGGGGCAGAATTGCTGTTCCTGTTCTAATTTCCCTTCTGCTTCCTCTTAGTGTCTGATACGCAGAAAAACCCCAACCCTACAGGCTGTATGTAACTGCTTTATGTGGCTACATCATTATGCTGGTGGATTAATAAACAGCCTAGATCTGTTTAGCAGTACAAACTGACACAGGTCTTACATTCCCTTCTTTACAAGCCAGCTATGCTTTGAAGGAGAAGGTAACAAGGTGCAGTAAGGCAGTCTGAGTAGGAGTTGTGCCCATCATTAAGTAAAAGTAGTGAGCATTTTAGGAGGAGACGTATAACTGGACTGGGAACTCAGTAAAGGCTACGAGTTCTCCTACGCTCTCTGGTAATATACTACATGTACAGCTCAAGAAGTGACCTAAGTGACACAAAATATCATTTGTTGGATAGAGGGGCACATACAAGTGTGCTCCATGGCTGTAAGTATCCCATTATGGGAGAAATCGTGCATAATCTCCCTATTATCACCACTTCGCTCTGGTTTTTGTGGTTTTTTTTTTTTTTTTAAAAAAAAGCAGCCTTCCATTTATGACTGTTAAGGGCAAGATCCAAGAAGTCAAGGCTTCATTATTTCAATTCTGTTTTAAAAATATCTTGAGAGGTTTTATATGTGCTTCTAGAATAGGGGATTTACTTTCCAAAACACAGATAAAAGTGAACTGAACTTCTCTAAACAGTTGTGAGGAATCACTACAGTGACTCGTGCAATTCCTTCTCCCATTTCGGAACCAAATCCAAATTTTGCCTCCACCAGCACCTCTGAGATGATGCTGGAGAGCAATTTCCTTTCCCCTTTCATTCTCACTTTTCGTGTTATCATACATACATATGCTGAAAATACAGAGCCACGTTCAAGCATTTCCGGCTGAATTTATCAGAGGAAGCACTGAAATTTCATGTTAATATATTCTTTTATAAATATTGCTCATCCAGGGTTTTTTTTGCTTTTAATATTCACGTAATTCAGAAGTAAGATGAAGAAGTATCCAAATGGTTACCATTCTGGATAGTAATCTGAACTAAATGGGACCCATATAACTTGACGTATAAAGTTGTCTCCTTGCGAGTATTAGTGAAATTTCATTAGCATGAGTGGAGGTGCGTTACTTATACCTGAGCTCAGAATTTGGTCACGCTTGTTTTTCAGAGCAGCTCAACTATGCCTGTTTTTTATGAAGCTTACATGCATGAGGCAGTTGCCATCTTGTGAGGCAAAAAATCAGTGCAGTATGAAATGAACAGAAACTTGCACGTTCTCTAGTTACTGAGGTTTTATACTTCGCCTCTCTTCTGCTTCTTTTGAAATTGCTCCCACTTGCATCATAATATTCTTCATGACACCGAAAATTATATTCTTTTTCCCCAAAGTTCTGTTTAGCAGTAAACGCCTCCAACAGTTCTTCAGTTCTGAACAAAATACAGCACCTAACTGACACGTCTTGGTTAAAACATGTCATGATCAAAGATTAAGTCCTCATCATGAAAAAAGCAGTTCTTTGTAAAATGCTTAAGAGGATAAAACTTTTTGTGTGACAGATGTCACAATAAAACAAAGTAAAACTGTAGGATCCAGGAAAATATAACAGTATTTTACTCTTCTGGTAACTAATGATAAATGGAGGGAGGAAAGGAAAATAATTCATACATATTTATTTTGACACATCAGTTTTGGTGCATACAACACTTTAAGCACTCATCTTATTTTTAAACAAAATAAACAACTTATCAGGCCTGTATCAAATGGATTTGTCAATGCTTAGTTGAGTAATATTACAAATGACTGCTGCATATTAACAAGTCTTAAGATTTACTTGCATATCTGCAAGCCTCAAGGAGTGAACTATTTTACTCTCAGCATCATTCAACTCATGGCATAACAATGCTACTTTTGCCTCACTTCACTATCCCCAACCTTTACTGTCTAATACTACATTGATATCATTTTGCATATCTACACAGTAAAGTGATCAAGGTGAGATAGTGGAACCATCACACCTGAACTCAGTGTTGAAGGATTCTCCATTCCTTGTTCCCATCCCACCACCAAAGCTCCCACTCTCTTCCTCCCTTCTCTTGCCTCCAGCAGGGTCATATGCTGAGAGGAGTGAGAGATGCAGCACTTGGCCAGACATCTTTTGCATTTTCAAAAGCTGTCTTAGAATACTGGACTAAGAAAATTTAAAGCAATGGAAACAAAATGTGTGTTCAGGAGGCAGGCACATTGCCATGGAACAGCCATTAGACAAACCAGGTCAAGCATTCTGCCAGAGTTCAGGTATTCAGTTCTGCTTTCTTGACATGCAAGTGAAAGCTTTAGGGTCAAGCTTACCAAGTTGATTTCTAACGCACAAAACTCTAATACCACAAATATAAGCCAAGTCTACACAGGTTATAATACCCGTGTGCAAACAAGAAAAAAATACTAATTTCCTAGCATATACTTTTAAACCCTCTTTTATATATTGTCTTTTAACATGAAGAAAAAGAAGTCCGGTAATAGCAACAAAAGCATATGGTTCCAGTGCAACACATTAACAACACTTGCACCTGTCATTTTAGAGCCTAACATCTTTTTTGCCTGTCATTCAGCTTTGCAGAATAAAGTATTACAGCATTCTTACATCTCAGTTCCTATAACAGAACCACCGGCCTTCCCCATTTTGCAGGAAGACACAAGATACTCTTTCATCAGACAAAACATACCCTGAGCTTTCTCTGCATATATCATCATGAAAGTGCAGCACCTTAAAGATATTCAGTATTCAACAGTTTTCTCACCCCTCAACTCCTGAGAACAACATACTCTCAGTCTGAACACTAATTAAAAAATTACAAAAATAATGGCTTTTTGTCATTATAGCAATGGTCCAAACTGAAATGCCAAAAGCAGTAGAAACACGTTACTTGATTTACACACTCAAGACACCATCTCCATAATGGAACAACAAAAAAAAAAAAAAAAC
>NW_010418031.1:157919-159514 GCF_000710305.1 Buceros rhinoceros silvestris | reverse complement strand
TGAAAAAAAAAAAAAAAAAAAAAACCCAGAAGCCCAAATCTACCAGGTCAGCCCTAATACCCACCCCAGGCACTGCTGGAGCTAACGCTTGAAGCCTTTTTACAGACATTCCACAGCCTCTTTAAAGTATGACTTCTTAAAATAAAAAATACCTGGCACAAATCCGCAAAGTTTCTATATTCAGCTCACAGCAAACCAGATAGATGCAAAAAAGCATTGGGGGAAAACCCAATGCTATAAACCCTGTTTATTCACAAAGAGCCTTTACCCTTTTTTGCCCTCCACCTAGCACATGCACCAATTGCACAACTAAACAATTCTTCACCAAAAGAGTTTTTCCTCCAGTCAGATGGAAGATTTAAAGCAATGTATTGCATGAAGGCATACATTATCACAGCAAGGGAGAGAATCCAATCCTAACCCTTTAAACTTAAGATAATATGGTTTATTGTCACCACAAAATTAGAGAAATTTCCATTCATTACACACGCATAACTTCATTTTCACTTTTGTATTTCACAACAAAGACAAGGTGACTTTTTTGCTCACCGAACGGTTCCTTCCCTCTGAGTGTTCGGTAGCTATGTGTGTGCAAAAGGATTTCAGGAATATTACTCGGAGAATGGGAACAAGAGAGGGTGTCTGCGGTTAGAGGAAGTTGCCCCACCATGGATCACACAACGGCTGCATTTCAGCCTGTCCTCTTAGAGTACATCGTTCTATGAAGTGCCTGATACATCCTTCAACAGCAGAGTCAGCTTCAGCTGGAGCTCTGCACCACACACACACGAGGAGGCTGAAGGCAAGAGGAGGCTAGGTTCCTAACGCGTTAGTTCATCTCATGAAAAACAATGCATGAGATCAGACCTCACAGAATTTGCACTTTTTGCAGTCATGAAAAATACGCTTTCGGGGTCAGTTCTACCAGAAATTCTAGCATATTAAAGCAGATCTACTAGCAAGTGTTAAAGGCCAGATGTATGCTTTAAAACACTGCAGCTGAAAAGAAGGGGAGAGGTGGTGTTCATTTTCAGTCCTACTGACTGCAGTGCTAGTTCTCTCTGTGATCGATCACATGTGTTTATCTCTCAAAGCATCTTCTCATTCCTAGCCCAAGAACGTGAACAGTGAACTTGTCAGGGACAGGGAATTCATCACTGAAGAGCGTGAATAACATTTGTTTTCCTATGAGACACCTAAAATCTTGTCATCCACAGACGGGCAACACGCAAACTGATCCAAGCACTCCTCAGGTTTGGGAAACAATCAACTAGTCTCTGCACTGAGATTCAGATCATCAGTTATAGTATAATTAATAATAAGACATGCCCAAAGATCTGTACAACCTGTAAAAGCCTGTATTTATCTATAGTTTAGGATACGAAAAGAAAGATTTGTCTGTCAAATTTTTAAGAAGTCAAAATTTAACTTGAAGAATGATTCTGCTTCTGCTAAAATTCTTGAAATCATGCATGCACAAGGCTGCTTGCCTTAAAAAAAAGAACCCTTTTATCTTAGGACACAACTCACCTTTTGCATATAAAGCAACCATTTTTCAGCAGTTTAACAGCTTCCCCCCTTCCTACCCTACCCCC
>NW_010418031.1:141005-157833 GCF_000710305.1 Buceros rhinoceros silvestris | reverse complement strand
CCCCTCCCCCCCCCCCCCAACCTTATTAAGAAGCTCTCCTGTACTCTGAATGTCTTGAAATGCAGCTTTAGTCAACTTCTCATTTTTGGTGGTTTATACATATTTCATTTCCTGATGTGCATTATTCCCGGTGCTCATCAGAGGTGAGGCGAGACAGATACACAATGGTTTCTCTCTTTTTGAGCTTAAGGATTAAATTTCTGATTCTATAACAATTTCATTAAAAAAAACTAACTATGTTCAGACTCCATGCTTGGGTAGCAGCTCTCCTTGCTACAAAACACATGTAAAAAGAGAACATTGACAACCCAGTTTATTAATATTAATGGAGCATGTACATAATGGTTACATTTCTCAAGTACAGCTAAACTGCATTTTCTCTGAATTCTATCAATCAGAAAATTAAAAATAATCAACACTTTGTGCTCTTTTAACTTCAGCCAAAGGTAAAGCAGCTTCAGAGCTCCCAGCATTTGCCAAGCAGCTGCAAATCAGGGCTCAGTAGACTATTAAAGTCTTTTCAGAATCCCTTCCTCTGAATTGTCTCATGATTTGGCCCGGGACAGCCTCAAGAATTATTGCACCAGCACGGTAAGATTTCATTGCTTTGTGTAGATCCTTACAGCACGCTCTTACCCCAACATGAGCAAAGAGTAAAGCAGAACATCACTTGACCCACTGTATTTGAGAAGTGCGTGAAATGGCCTTCATCAATTCCACAAGCGCACATCAGAGACTACATCCAGCAGTTAGAGTTTTAGAGCAAGACTCTTTTTAGATTTGTACCTCTTTTCAAGATACCAGCAATCTCAATTCAACAAGAGGAAAACGTCCTCATAAAACTAACTACAGTAATAACAACTATTCAGTGACATGTTTTTCAACAGCTTACCTTTAAGTTCACCAGATTTCCAAATTAGGCAAAACATTCCTCAAAACAGGCTATTCTACCTCCTCTTCCAAGCGATGAAAAGCACACATGTAGCTCCTAGAAAGTCTTACAGGAAAACACAGGTCAGATTATAGTTTGTAACACTTTCTCACATTCCATTTAAGAATAGGTAAGAGATCTTCCTCAAATCTGGGAAAACCTTGTGTTAATCACGATGGTTTCCCTGAAATCCGAACTACATGAACTTACATTCTTCGGCAGGACCACAATTCCGATTTGAAATAGTAGGTACTGTGCAAAACTATCTTTGTCATTAGTTTGAAAGCAACTATTACAAGCTCTAATTCAATTATTTTTTATCATAATGCAACACAAACAGTACACACGTTCCTTACTGAGAAGACTGCAGTACCATAACGTCAGAGATAATCCTGTTTACTCAGTTATGGAAGTTAGATGTAAGTAATATAGAGCAACCAATAGACAGAAAAAACACACTTTTCTGCACAGAACATACACAACCTATTTGTGATATAAATAAATAAAACCCAGAAAGTAACCTTGGTGAATTATATATATATATAACATACATAATGTGAAATGAAAAACATGAATCAACATTTAATAAGCCTTAGATATCTTTTCACAAAACAGCTGATAAACATTCTCCTCCCCTTCCCTCCCACAAAAGCCTTAAGCCTGAAGTGAATAAAATATTTTTAGACACTTGGTGGTTTGATCAAAATCTCCTGAAAGGTTCTCGTGTCTCCTTCATTTCCTGCTCTTTTCATCCAGCACATCAACAAAAAAATAACGTGTGTTATTTCAGCTGGTCGTAATTGAACAGCCTTGATGTAAATTCTGTGAAAAACTTCGAGAAACTATTCTTTCCCTTAGCACGCCAGTGTCATCAACCAACTTTTATATTTGTCAAATTCTCTATTGTTTCTAATAATAAATAATAGTAATGTTATCAGAATCACACCACAGTTAATGACCAAAAGAAATCTGAGTAAATAAAAACCCAGCATATTTTGTATTACATTTAATCCCTAGCCTATAAGCACTAAGTCTCATATTACCTACAAAAGGTGACCAGCTCGGGTCGAATCCAACAGAAAACATCTCTAAGCTTTTTAACTATAGAAACAAAACAGCTGGCTCAAAACAGGTCCATTTTGTTCAGAGGAAGGGTCACCGTTGCTAATATCAAGGTGTAGGCCCATGCAGTGGCTAAAAGCTGTGGAGCAGATCAGGTACAAGACGAAATAAAGTCACAGAAACTCTGATTTGCTGACATCCAATGCCAGATCCCAAACAAAACATGAATTAGTCATATTGCGAGTCCCCATAGTGGCCAGAAAACAGAAAGGGTTATTTATCATGCTTCTGGCCTTACATACTTCCGAATTAAAATCCGTACCATAAACATTTCTTAGATAATTTTTTCATTTTCTTCTGCTCAGTTCCACTTTTCCCCCCTTAACTAAGTCACTCAAAATATTCCGTTTCAGTCATTAAATATGTTAACAATTCTCTTCCAATCGCAAGACTATCAGACTCTTTGACCACACAGCTGCAGCTGTTAGATGAAGGTCACCTATGATGTTGTCTTATCTATAAGCTACAAAAATAAAGGAATACAAAATATATCATTTTTCTGAAAAGCATTACAGCCAAATAACCTGCAGAGACGGGAGAAAATGCAATTCATTCTCTGTCAGGTAATTTTCGATTTGAAAGGGAGTGTTGACATAATTCTTACAATAGTGTTATCTCCAGGTTTTTTAAATTGAACTTGTTTAATAGAGCAAAACTTTCTGTGATGTGATAGCAAAATAGAAGGGCACCAGACCTCATAACCTGCCTCATAACCCCCAAATATTCTAGTTGCTGGTTCAGTATTTTCATGTATCATCTTTAACTAGTTGCCCCAGAAATAGCCTAGAAAAATCCTTCCAAATAAATTCTTTGGCAAGAAAGAAAAACAAACAAACCAACTCCTGCTGACTGGCAGATCTGGGGGGTGGGGTGGCAGTTTATTATGATCACATCTATTCATAAAATCAGATTTTGAACTAACAGTGGGAAGAAGTCAAATTGTGGGAAAAAAACTCCTTATAATTTTGAATGTACTCATTTAACTATATTTTAAGATTTAAACCAAGCATTGCTAGTGATTTAAAACCTTGAGCAACTTTTAAATACTTCAATTTAGTTCTGAGGCCAAAGTCTAGGACTATTTTTTTAAAAAATGCATCAGAGATTTGAGATTTTGTCTCACTCAAATTGCACAATAATGTGTAAACACACACCCATGATGGGAGCCAAAAATCATGCATGCAAGAAATTTGAAAGGCACAGAGTTACTTCTGGTAAAATAATTTAGCCTGCAAAATTTCATACAACTTCAGCTTCATACTTTTAATAAGTAACTCTAACTAGTGAAAAGAGGCACAGAAAATTTGCACAAAAAATAATCAACAAATGTACAGAGAGATTACGAGAGCTAAGACAAAATACATTTTTGATTCAATTATGTATTAATACTATACTGTATTACAAAAAAATCCAACACTTATTAAACAATGACAAATGAAAAGGATACACAAAGGAGACTGCTAAGGAGAGCATGTGGACTGCCACAGACTACACAGGCAACCGCAGCAGTTCTTCAGCACAGAAGGAAGGTTGTTTTGGCTGTTAGAGGAGTAACATCAAGTTCAACCGTTTTGGGAGGAAGGTGAACAGAGATGCTATAGCTCTGCCACAGGATCTGCTATTAGGCTTTGGAGCAGCTGCATTTGAGCTGTGACTCAACCAGCTGGCTCCTATGGCCATGAAAGTGGGGGTGGGGTGAGTTGGGGGGCAAGAAAGAAAAAAAAAGGCACTAAAAAAACTAACCCAAGAGAAAAAAAAAAAAAACCACAGTGGCTTCTCACATTTATTTTGACTGGGGGGGGGCAGAAAAAAAAAAAAAAAGCCACAAAAAAACCAACCCAAGAGAAAAAAAAAAAAAACCACAGTGGCTTCTCACATTTATTTTGACTGCCAAAATTATCATCATCTCTGTGTTTAAAGCAGACAGGTCTCCAAATACAACCAAATAGTGTAAGAACTTCTAATAACTGTCAAGTGTAAGAAAACATCTTTCAGACTAAAAGTCAGTAATGACAAACACAAGAAGCAAAACTTGGTGGAGTAATATAATGATTAAATCCGAGTACTGCGCTTCCCTTCCAGATAACTCCAGTGCCAGACACAGGGTAGTTGGCATCCTTGTGACAGCAGGCTTTGAAAATTATTTGAAGAGGATTTCTATTCTCCATCTACCAATAAAGATGATTCCTTTTTATTCTCTTGCTCCTAATGTACTGGACTATCCCTTCCAGAGTACTGCATGACCATGTACCGCATGACTTGTGCAGTTACCTATTTTGTTTGCAAAAGGAGTTTTAGAGCACATAGATTTACGCTAACATTTACTAATTATACCAATTTGTTAGCTATATGACAATATATATTTGCAAGAAAGATTCTGAAAAGGAATTCATATTTCAAACCACATAATTAATGTTTCATTTGCGAGATGGCTGCCCAAATTATCAGTCAAGGGATCAGTATTCAGACATGGCAAAAATAGGCTTGAAGTTCTTCTACAGTCAAGAACAGTGAAATCTGACAGGCTTTGGGTGGTGGGTTGTTTTTGTTTACAATCTCTTTGTCATTTAGCGCATAAATCTTGCAAAGAAATTCTTCCAGAAGGTATGAAGCAGAGCTCTACCTTCTTCTCTGTAGTCTATTAATATGACCCAGAAGTTCCAGCAGGAAATAACAGCCTCTACCTGGTAAGAGTAATAACTGAACAAATGTGAATTTCCCAAGTTTCTGCCATTTCTTCCAAAATGCCTGGAAGTTTACATTACAAGACACTCTGAACTGCATAGAGTAGTTTCAAGAACACTTAGACTTAAATACAAAAGAAATAATTGCTCCTAAAAAAAATAAAGAAAAAGGAGAGAGAAGAGAGAAAGAAACACAGTACAGCAAAATCCGTCTTTTAGTCCAGGCATTTTCTGCACGTAGGAACCTTGAGAAGCCCTAGAAAGATCACAGACATCCCAACACGGAGGAAAAAAATATATCACCGTGTGACTCTTCAAAAGAACATGGTCTTTTTTTCTTGGCAGCAGTCTACGTTCATGAACAGGACAAAAGCTATTGAGGGACTACAGGATCATATTTTATAAGGATTCAAATACTCAGTATGTGCCATTGCTTAAGCAGTAGCAGAAGAAAGAATGGTAATCTAAAAAAAGGCACTGTACTAACAAAAGTTGATAGAGAAATGTTACGTTGTTGAAGAGGAGAATACAGGAAATGAAATGCATGAAGCATTTGTAAATGAACAGTTACTAGAAAGACACATGAAATGCCAATTAATTCCATAAATGTTTCTATTCTTTCAGCAATTTTATTTTTAGGCTACAAGATTGCTGTTAGTGTGACACAAAGACCACTGCATGCTGCAAACAACACAAGATTGAGTGAACAGTCCAAAATTGCACTTCACAACTATGAAATGCAACTTTTGAACTTGGCAAAGAAAACTTACTCCTCTTTTTTTTTTTTTTTTACATTCCTCGGTCTTCAACTTTGTGTTCTTTCCTCTGTGTGTTGCTGTATGAAAGTGTATGTTCATATACACATTCATTGACACATAATGACTTGACAACTTCTACACAAGTCTGAAGTAGAAAATGTTGAACTTCATCTTACAAGTCTGTTAACATCCATCTTCCGCATTAAAGATGAAACCATTCACGAGAAGTGCAAAGAGAAAATCTATCCAAGTCTGTCTTTTAGAAAGGACGTAGGAAAAAGCCTGTTGAGTCACGGCACAGAAAAACAAGCAACTTCAAATGAGTACTACTGAGAGATTCAGGTTATGCAAAAATTTGATATGATGCAAGGGTCATATTCATGACCGCAAAATGTTTAGAGTTCAATAAGTGCCACTGTAGCATTTGATGCTACCCAGTATATTTACAAATTATACAACAGGCTGTTTACTATGTATATATGCTTGTAAAACTGCCCAAATCGTCAAGATCAAAGGTTCTGCTTCTGTAAATTTGTGTAACTTCACGAGTCTCTATTTGGATGTCTCACCACAATCCATTTTTATTTCCTCAGCAAATTAGCCTAAAACGTACAGGCTTCAAAGGACATGAATGACCTGTTCATGTCTTAGCGAAGAGCAAACAATACGCAGTCCCTTGGCTGTAAAAATGAGTGATAGAGTATACGTACGCGTGAAACAATTCTCCATGACAGAGGCTCTTTGTTTGGCGACAACTGAATGATTAATGGTCACAGAACTGTGATATGGATCACTAAAACAGTGATTTGGGACATGTTTTATATCAGTGAAAAAGTTGTTCACACTTCTAGCACCAAGCCGTAAATCAGGAGTGTTTTCCAAAAGCTCCTGTCTGAGCCAGGGTGCATCAGAACAACCCCTGCAACTGCTTAAGAGTAGAACTGTTCAGTTTAAATCAATACAACCAGTGTGACAGTCTACTGGCCAATTTACATACTGTAATGTTACAGAAACGCCTGCAAGTTTCAACAGAAAACGCGTGCTATTTTCTTTAATCTATAATAATTCCACAAACAAGTGATAACATTTGCACAAATGGATGGCACTTTAAATATCAGAGTTTCTCCTAACTATTATTTTGATAATATACACTGTTTATGAATTACTTCAATGGAGATTATTAATCTGCATTTGGATACTGATAATTACTTCTCTTAATTAAGAGGATTTTCAATGCAATGTGGCCATTGCATTGAAGAAATCCACTGGCAAACAACGATCCAAGAACAATTTTCAGCAAGGTTTTAAAATTTTGATAACAACTTTTCTGATGTGGTGAAGATACCTTCGCTCAGTCAGTCACTCCCTCCACCAGGCTCTCAGTTTTACAACACCAGCTTTAACTTTTTGAGCTTTTCAAATTATTAATGCAAGGCAAGACTCTACAGTGACTTCACCTGGCTACCCATCTGCAGGCTGAATAACAAAGCAGACTCGGCAGTCCTGACTTCCTGTACTCTCCAGCCTTCAGCAGGGCACGTGCAGCAGGAGAGGCAGGCACAGGAGTGAATGTGATTCGTCCAGGCTCCCAGATCGACAAGTAAGTAAGGAAGAAGCTGAGCTCTTGCTTTTGCTCAGTATCCTTCTGCACCTCAGTCTTGAAAGGGAGATGCCAAAGACTCCACGATAACGTGAAAGGCACAAAAAGCACAACAAAAAGCAGTAGCCTCATGTTCCACTGCAGGAGAATTACCCAGTCTGTAGGTTAGGCGGCAGCTCTGGAAACCTATCTACCACATTTCTGTGCAACACCAGCAGACAGGGCAGTTTGTAGTGACAGTCTGTGGTTTTACTCCAGCTGCAGAGTTCCTGACTGACTGAAATGTAGCTTGCTTCTCTAGCCCCAGCTGTTAGCAGAGGTCAGCTATCATCCTCACATATACCGTCAGAGAACATGAGGGACTTCTCCCAGTATGAAAGAAGCCACAGAACAATTATCTCAGTCTCCAATTACATTAATAACCTACAACTTGGCTTTGCTCGGAGGAGCATAACTCTTCTTTATTGCCTGTAGTTCGGAAAGCTCTTTGGGTCTGGAGTAAGTGATTATGAAGTCAGACAACCAGGTTTCTGTCTGGCTCAGCTGTATAAAAGTTCCTAACCAGGCTGCTGGGTTTGAATTATAGCTGGTTTACCCCTCTCTTTATAACCTTGTGGCCAACTTTGTGAAGGTTACTTAATTAAAATATTCACCGGGTTGCAGATGGTAAAAGCACTTCTCTTGTGGTACCTTTTCTTGTCCTCCTACTGGGATGTTTCTGAGTTAGGAAATAGGGAACAAAGACCGAGTCCTGCTGTTGATTAAATAGCTGGAGTTTAACTAGTAGGAAGTTTGCACATCTGTTTCTTTGTCTCCGTTCTTGCTGCTTGTACTATTGCAGAGATTATGCACTGTGTGAGTCACATTGTAACTCCTAATATTAAGAGCCTGATTTCCCACATTTGTATTTTTCTCTAGAAGCATGAATTACAAAAGATTGCTTTTTCCCCTTCACTTTTGAAAGCAGTTTAAAAAAAAACCTATTTAACAAATCACTAACTGCCAAGATGTGTTCAAATTAGATCTTTTATTTTCATGGCCTTCGTGCTTTTGATTTGGAACAGAACCAACTGGCTTTTGGAGCTCTCCTCAGAAAGACACTTCTGCTAACATTTCAACGTATTGAAATCAGTAAACCAAGGAAACTTATAACGGTTCATGGTATGGCTTTAACAAGCAAGAAGAATTTCTAAAGATGTATTCTTACACCAGGTATCATATGGATTTAATTCAAACGTCACGTTACTAGACTCTAAAAGATAGATGGAGTTTTGCTAATATCATTCCTTCCTCATCATTCAAAATAAATGTTGATACAGAGCAGAGGCAGGAAAGAAAAGAGAATGGAAGGGAAAAAATAATCACTCGCTCCGTATTTCTTAATAGTCTGGATAAGATGGATTTGTATGTTTTGGCTTTCAGTAGCAGAAATAGAATTGCTATATAAATGTCACTTTGAGCAGAAAGATCTGACAACTCACTCCCCAACCCCCATCACTTAATTCTGATTATTGCCAGACAGAGAACCGACTCCTTCCAAATACCGCTTTCAGAATGGTTTCATTGTAAACGCAGGAAAGGGGCTCACTTTTCCAGTGGAAACACTGTTATCTTGCAACAGCTGCTTATAGTTAACTACAGCCACACTTAAAGCCTTTAAAGTCTGCTTCTTGTTTAGTCTTGTACATATGGGAAAGGCTTTTCGGGAGATTAACCCTTTGTTGTCTGTTAGGACAGCACTAGGCAATTGAATCAAGAACTAAAATAGGCTTCATATTTGACGTGGCACAGTGCTCTAACCAAACCGTTTGAATAAAACCTCTGTGTTCTGCTTGCCTTACTCAGCAGTTAAAACTAATGAAAGGTTAAAATTTCCAGAGCCAAGTCAGCAGAAGCCTATCCAAAATCATTTACACAGCCCTAAAGAACATACAGAGTAGAGCATTTTGATACCAAAACAGAGTAACCAGATGAAGGAGAAGAAAAAAAGTAGTGAGTTCTTTTGAGTCATTTCCCCTTTTTACCCCCCCAGTAGATCAAAGGCTGCCTTTTCAGGTTTATATTCCTTTTGATTTCAAGCTATTCTTTGCAGACAAATAACAAAACAGTTGTTCAGGAAAACAATAGAATTTTTTTTGCCAGCTGTACTTCTGTTGTTTCTTACAACTCGCAAGAGAATTATATCACTAGTCAAACCACTCCACGCCATTTGGCTGAATGGTAAGAACACACAGAAGGAGGTGGTGAAGGCTTACTGTGATTAAAACGTGCTGCCACTAACGGGACACAACAAAGGGAACTGGGAAAGAAGAAATGCTTACGTGCACACCGCTGTATCTGCAAGGAAGCTGTAGTTTAACTGACCATATGAACACGTTGATACCACCTAATTACCACTAACGAGTTGTCTGTTTTTCAGTGGAACTGAGCACAATTAAGACACCGGGTTTTGCAGTGACCCTAATTCAAGGTTAGAAGCCCCAGTACTCATTATACTACATAAGTTGCTTTGAGAAATATTTAGCATGACTAACTTCACCCTCTAGCAACTTACGGCAGCTTTAAGGAAGATACATGACACTTGACTGCTTCCAGCATAACTTCTACAACTATCTACAGATGGGAAGGAACAAGAAGTTCAGCATGATTTAGTTGTTCCTGTGCCATCTCTTTCCATATTCATAAGCTACACTTTTCAAATAATGTATTTTTATCAAGGAGACCTTTCATGGCACAATATGCCTAAGAATTTAGGCAGTAACTCGTGTTACTGTAATAATATACAAATTGAGCATGCAGTTGAAAACAAATAGCATGATACATTTGTCAAGCTTGCAGACTCTTGATATGACAAATAAGGAAAACTGATTACATCTAGCAAGTTTTTTAAAATTAATTACAGCATTCAACTGATTTTTAACATTTTTCAGTACTCTCTCCCATCCTCTCCACTACAGCTGTCAGGCAAAGTGGCACAGATCTTTTTGATTAGGTAAGATGAAGTTATTAGGTTACACTTTCTTCTTTCACTCTGCTCTCTAGAACAGCATTTAATACAGACAAGCCAGGATTATTAGCCAATAGTGACATTGTTTTTAGATTCAAACCTATCTTGGGCCATTTTGCATTGCTTACTCTTCCTGAACACCTAGAAATACTCTCTGTATTGTTTGAAGTTTTCTTTTACAGACTGAAATCTGTCAAAAATAAAATTATTTGGTTGTAAGATTTTCAGAATTGGGTAAGCTGTCAGACTGGCTGCACACACCCATTGCACTGCAGCAGGGAGAACGCAGATGATGTTAGATTCCACAGAGCAGACTGTTGAGCTGATGAGAACTGTAGCATCACAGCCATCAACAAGTGGGTTATATTTGGTGTTACCAAAATAAACTTAAGCGGGATACATACGCTTCTAAAAGAGCCCAGTGCAAAAGAGTGCGGAGCTCTTTTGTTTTCCAGTGTCTTCAACTGTAGCCCTGCACGTTCTAAGCTCAATTGTCAAGTTTAAGAAGACATTTTTTACTATTTACCCAGTTAAACAAGAGAAATTCTCTAGGGGGAAAAGACCCAAACCACCACTTATATGTGCACATTTGAGTGCACCTCTAGGCAGGAAGAGAAATCCACATTTCTACTGGGAGTTGAAATGATATCCAAAAACTGGCCTTGGGTGTCCAGTGTGGGTTGCCATTAATGCAGAACTCTGATCTACACAGAGACGTGGATGTTAACACACACAGGCGTGTTTTCTGTTCGAAGCATTTTTGAGTTTATACCACATTATTAAAACATGTCAGACACAGCACCTCTATTTAAAGTAAGTAGCAATCTCTTCAGCCTAAAACAAAGCTATGACAAAAGAAAAACTATCGTAGCCCGTTACAAAGTAATGAGCTATAACCTATCAAACAGGTCTTCCCTTCTTCTGTTGCCTTGCCCCAGTTCAAGGAGTTGATTTTTGTTCTGCTGTTTTCTTCATTTGGTATCAGCTGGAATTCTTCTGTATAAAGGAAAAATCAACTCCTTGAACTAGTGCAAAACTGAAGAATGATTTCTGATCCAAAAATCGATACCAACTAACACTTGCACAACTGAGTCTAGAGAAAACCATGAGTAAGCCGAGATTATTCAAGAACATGGACCTTCAAAGCTATGGGTAAAAGGCATAGCAGATTTTTCTGTAAAATAATGAATTAATTAGAGATGAACTTTTTCTGAGTACAGTGAGAAAGCTTTGAAGAATTGGCCTTCAGCATGACAAAGAGCTGAAATACATCATGCACTCAGAGTACAAGCAACTGAATTGCTCCCAGAAATTTCTTTCCAGAAGATAATACTAAGGCTGCAAGACAGAGGTTTTCTTTTGGTTGTACTTAGACTGATGTCAGGCTGCCCAGACAGTAGGCTCAACCACCAATTTATTTTCACAGGGTTTCATATACAAAGACAACATGTCCCATGAAGTCAACGGAAAGGTATCTGCTGACTTCACTGAGTCTTACAGCTGATCCTTCAATTCCATTGCTATTGCATAATGAATGGTGTTTATGAGGTAACAGTTTATAATGCTGCTCTCCTCAAAACTACGTAAGTTACCTACGTGTTATAATAATTAAGGTTTCATTTCAAATACATCATTCATTCTTTGAAATCATTTTGCATTGTGGTTAATGAAATTAGACTCCAACTTTTTGCTCTGTACATACACCAAACGAGTACACTCCGGTTTATCCTGCATACACAAATCACTCCTTTCTTTCCATACAAGGAGTTAGGTATATTAGTCTCAAACCTCTGAAGACACTTTTTGCACCAAATTTCAAGGGGAAAGAAGGAAAAAAAAAAATGCTATCAGAGCTACAGAGAACAACAAAAACAATAGTGCAAAGGGCTCTACAGAGCCTAACTGTTAATGATTTGAATGTTCTATGAGAGTCTAACGCACAGAGACAAAAGGAGAATATTTGAGGTAGGTCAGAGGAGAAAAAGGTGATTACGAGTACATTTTCTGCTACAAGCTGGGCCTTTGGCATCCTACTGAGGCAGCTGTCGTAGTCCTGTGTATGTACAATTACAGGAAATCCTTTCACTATGCTACACTTTTATGCTGGACACAAAGTTGTGGCCCACTGGACTTAAATGGGTCTTGCTGTGGATATAATTTTACCCAGAATGTTCAGTTTTAAGGACCTGATACTTTGATTCGTATTTTAAGAACTTAAGTCAGCTCCTCACATGTATCGAATCATAGAACCATTTAGGTTAGAAAAGATCTTTAAGATCATTGAGTCCAACCACTAACCCAGCACTGCCGAGTCACAACTAGTCCACGTCACTAAACACCACATGTGGAGGTCTTCTAAATACCTCCAGGGATGGTGACTCCACCACTTCCCTAGGCAGCCTGTAGTCTGTTACTTCACAGCACAGGCAGGCACGTGTGTTACAGCCGATCACTAACTGCCTTGCAACCCACTTTTCTGCTGGAACCCTCTAGCTGTACTTACTGAATACGAGGATTTTGCTTCCCATTTGATATTTCTGTAGGTATGAGCAAAGAAGGGACTGCTGTTCCAGCTTCAACATCCGGATCATCATTTGACCTATGTTTTCAAGCCACTGACTGTTCTGCTATTCCACAAACACAACATACACTGAGGCAAAAAATCTGTGCCGCTCCTCCAGTTCAAAGCTACCTAGTCTACATTCAGCCATTATTAAAAATCTGTGGGACTAGTGACAAAAACAGACTAAGTAACAAGAACAGAGAAGGCTTTGCAAGCATCCCAGGCCTGAGAGAGGAGGGCTGATTCAGGACAAAGAAAACAGGGAACAGTTACTATTCACATGCAACTGGAAATTAAGATGATTACAGTGAATATATGATCTACAGGTTAAGTATGACCAACAGCTGGAACATAATGACTGAGGTTTGCTTCATCATACCACTATGCAAAGTCAGAAATGGTATTGGCAAAGCAAAGGAAACATGGAAACACTCATGATAGAATATTTCAGTTGGCAGGGAACTACAACAATCATCTAGCCCAGCTGCCAGACCAGGGTTGACCACAAGTTAAAGCATGTTATTAAGGGCATTGTCCAAATGCCTCTTAAACACTGACAGGCTCAGGGGTCATTAGGAAGCATTTCTTTAATTAGGGGGTGGTCAAACACTGGAACAAGCTTCCTAGGTTGGTGTTCAGCTTTGAATCATTCCGATGTGTCCTGTCACTGGACACAAGACAGAAGAGCTCAGCACCTCCCTCTCTGTGTCCTCTTCTCAGGAAGCTGTAGAGAGAAATGAGGTCACCCCTCAAGTCTTCTCTTCTACAAACGTGACAAGCCCAAAGTCTAGAGCTTAGCCACTCCTCATCGCTTTCCTTCCTTCCTTCCAGCCCTTTCATCAGCTCTGTTACCATCTTCCGGACACTTTCAAGGACCTTCACATCCTTCTTCAATTGTGGCACCCAGAACTGCACACAGTACTCAAGGTGAGGCCGCAGCAATGCTGAATACGCTGGGGTAATCATGGTCTCATAATACTTTTAAGGGAGAAAGTGTTCTTTTGATTGCAATGGATGGTTATTAAAGCATGTATTCCCATGGCCAGTTTCATCACTTGTCTCATTCGTCTCATACTTCCATGTGAAAGAATTGCATATTCTATTAAAAACAGTGGGAAAGATAGAGTTTGAAAAATCCTAAAAGCTGTGCTTTGTATATTACTTCTGCACAGTAATTTGAGAGATTTATCTAGAGTTTTTGACAAGATTATCAAACTCTGTTAGACTGCTTTCATTACTACATAGCTCCCTCTATTCATGGATAATCTGAAAAATTTATTGACTGAACGCCGTCACAATACTCAGATAAAAATTGTTATAACAAGGGAAGTATTTTTAATGGAAAAAGCAATTGTGCTTGGCAAACAACCATACCAAAGCCACCTTTAAGTTGGCTTAAGACAGCAGTCACCTTTAAGATGAAAGTGCCACGCGTGGCAACAGTCCCAAACCTATTTCAGTTCACATATGTGCTCGCTCCCCCACAAACCATTGACATTTAACATCAGCTGAATTTAAACCATCCTTGTTATCAAAGCATCTTACAAAGGCTTTCTTTGAGCTTATTGTTTATCTGCCCACACGTACTCTGCGTTTCTAACATTTGTATAACCACGACATCTTTCGAGCAGGCCCATGCACAAACTCCAGCCCGCTGCTGGGCGTGCTGCCTTTCCAATTACGCAGACCGAACAACAAGCCATTTCTTCCTTTTACCAACCTAGACTTCCAACAGAATTCATTTAAATTGCTATGTAAAATGCAATCGGATTGGTAATAGGTCACTTACAGAAATATGATTTTGCTTTCAGGATCACTTTCCATTATGCAAATTCCAAACCTAAGGTCCATGAACATTATTAGACCACACTTTTCATTTCTGCAATGCTGTGCAGCAAGGCGTGTAAGAAAGTGTTAGTTACTACTATGAATGTGGTGAAGTTACAAAACTAAAAAAAGCACTTTTGATAATGTTATAATGATCAAAATGCTGGTCATGACTGTAGACTACAAGCAGTTATTAAAGCTGCATCAAGCCATTGACCAAGGCTTCACTTTTTTTGTCTCGTGCCTCTGTGTGGGTTTGGTTTTTTGTTTTCTTTTTTAATGAACCTAGATTTTCTTGCTAAGCTTGAATTATGTAAAGAAATTAAGTTTAATTATACTCTGGGCCTTTAAATAAGCAATACTCAGATTACTAAAAGAGACTTTGAGATAACACTCCCCACCCCAAAAAAATAATTCTGCCTTTAAATTTTCTGACTGAAACATTTCTTCTAAAAATAAAACATTTGCGTAAGCTTCCATTCTATATCAAACAGTGACATAAAAGAATTCTGCAAAAATATGGTTTGACTCTCATCCAGGGCTACTTTCAGGATTAGAGACCTAAATTAGCAACTACGATATCAGAGTTGCAGTTGTTCAGTCAGTTATGTTTATACGATAGTTACTAAAGGAAAAATATGCACTGGAGAAAAAGCTTCAATGGAGGAATGTCCACTAACACTTCTAGCTTCACTGAATCATCAAAAACTGGGACAGACAGGCTGATGCAAGAAATGTGTCTCCATAGAAAAAGTGCCTGTTTTCCTCATTAGACACAGATTTGTGTAGTCTTGAAAAATGTGAAAATAACCTAATCAATTGTGATGTATTCTTGGGGGATTAAACTATTCAGAAGTAGTAAAATATCAATTAATATTTTCAGGGCTAATTGTGTGTGCTGGCCCTTTGTTCCCCTCTGATGGCCTAAGGCAATCCAAAGGCAAGAAGAATTTCCCAAGTTAGGAAGAGGGATGGAGCATATTAATAATAAGGTCAAGATTCAAAAGATTAAAATAGAAAAAGAAGTATTGCACAAAGAACTTGCAAAAAACCCCACACCAAATATCACCCTTATTTGTTGAACAGATCAAAGTACTGCTTATATTTGGTAACAGAATTCTGATTTGCTGATGTGACGGTGAATTGTAAAGGAGTACATAAAAATATAATTCTCTTAAAAGGAATCAAAAAAGGGAAAGACACAGTCGGTCTGTGGCATCTCAAGATTTTATCTTGGATACAGAAATATGTTTAAATAGAGTGACACCAGCTGTATCCCAACGTGACTTGACATGAGAAATCAGAAAAAAAAGTCAACTTCACTTCCAGTTTGACTGCAACATTTCCTAAACTAAATGAGTAGAGGGAGGGGATAAAGACCTTGGGTGAGTTCAGATTTCAGAATAAGTCATCTTACTAGATCTTATGAAGGTGCTCATCTCTGAAAAGTGCAAGATCTACCTCAGAAACTTGATAGCTGGCTACCCCATCTTCTTAGACTTCTCCAGCATGGAGGCCTTAAGAACACGGCCTGCCTTTCAGATGCGCACAATTCACCAACATAACGAACCACTCAGCACTTGGTACAGTCTGATGGTTTAGTGAGCTGAATGTTTGGAAACATCCCTGTGACTGAAACAGCCCACACATGCCACGTACAACTGATCATCCTGACCAAGAACAGTATTCCGACTTTAGTGCATTAGACAAACAGGAGAAATAACGTATGTCACTGTCATTTTCTATACTCCCACCAACCAGAGCTAATCTTGCCTGCTTTTCTTACTCCAACTGAGAATGCACTAAGTAAAGGGGGTAAAAAGTCCTAACCAAAACATGGGTGGTTTGCTTTTTTAAAAAAGTGACATAGGGAACAACCAGGCTCTTTAGTGCTATACATCTAAAACCGAAACCCTGTGTTGTACTTTGAACATTGACAGAATCATAGAAGCTAAATTTATGAACGACTCTCTTCAACTACTATGAAAGACCATACACCATGCGCTGCAAATCACTCATTCTTACTGGAAAAGAACATTACGTTATCATCCTAGGTCCAAAGAGGTGGGTGTAAGGAGCATTACAGCCTAATTCCAGTGGCACAGTCTCCCAGAACCTGTGGTCTTATCTGGCACCCGCCTTCCCTTTGAGGTAATTCTACTTCACTCATCTGACCCTGATTGAATAAATAAAAGCTTCAATCTCTGTTAAAAAAATCAAAGCATACACAAGTACATTTTGGCCTGGCTTCTGCACATTTTCAGGGATACTTTCCCTATCACATCTGAAGGGATCAGCACTTCTAGGCAAGGCATTAAAACTATGGTTTGTCCCCC
>NW_010418031.1:138105-140930 GCF_000710305.1 Buceros rhinoceros silvestris | reverse complement strand
GTTGTTCCCCCCCCCCCCCCCCCCCCAATCATGATCTCTGATAAGGACTATCAGGAATGAATCCAACAAACATATAATCAGGTAATCTCATGCAATAAAGTCCCAGAGGACACATTTACTATCCAGTCTATTAAAAACTGCTTTTGCTTGGGCTTCCTTCCTAACTGCTAAGGTGTTCATATGATAAGCTCTTCCTTGCCAATAACACCGAAACCCAATTAGGAACACAATCACTAAGGTTGTTTCTCCTTGATACTTTGCAATTATTTTTTTTACCACCCCACAAATTCACACGGTTGTCCTCATAAAGTAGCAGAATGAATATCTGAGACCAGTGTGTGTGTATATGTGTTTTCAAGAAAATAAAAATCAAACTCCAAATAGGTAATTAAAGAATAAGTGAAATAAAAACACTTCAAAGAAATGTATAAAGAGATAGGAAGAAAGGAAAGCTTCAGGTTAGAAACACTGACTCAAGTTGAACAAAAAGTATTTGCATGCAAGTATTTGACGCCTTTCGTGGTGCTACACTTCCTGAGAAATAAGGGGTTTTTACAAGGTTTTTCAAATTTATTTATAACAAATTCGCTGTTTAAAGACATGGTCTGACACGTTCTGACAGCAGTCTTTCAGCTTAATATACAGTCAATAGCAATCTACCTTGCCAATACATATTTCAATATTCTCTTTCCATTCTTCTAAAAATAACGGTCTTCAGATTTTGCTTACAAACTTCTTGTCCTGAAAACTTTGGAATCTCTCAACTAATTAGCATTTACGCAAGCCTGTCTTGTTTCTGTAAATTACTTACAAGACGTGCTCTGATTGTTCTTTAGTACCTGACATATTACTTGCTACGTGATCATATTTAATGCATTTAAAGACATGAAAATAGATCACAAGAAATATCAATTATCAACAAGTGAGCTATCAGCTTTGTCATGCACTATAACACTGAAGTTTTTGCTCCCTTCTGCATTTGTTAATTATAAATGTTTTTTCTAATGGATGCATTTTTGAGACTAATGAACAGAAAAGATTACTGTTTCACATAGGATGACAGAAATCATCACTAAATGTTAAGCAGTTATCAACAACAGGAGTATTAAAAGTTTATAGGATGTGCTTTTTTCAAATGAGTATCCGTTGTAGCTTTACATTTAAAAGATTCCCCACTTCAAATATATTATAAGCAGCCTTTTGTACTCATGCTTTTTTTTCCCATTGCCACAAATATGCAGATCATTGTGGTCCTGTCTTAAGACAGCATACAACTTATGGCTAACATATGTAGCAAAAGATATTGTCAGATGTGACCCTTTGAAACAACGAAGAGCTTAAAAGAAACCATCCTAAAAGCAGATCTGGTGTGAGTGTGGTCAGATGTAACATGGCAGTCACTGTCCCCTAACACTGAAGGATCACTTTTGTCAGAACTAGGAAAAAAGAAAGTATAAAAGTCTAAAAAGATATATGGATAAGTTAAAGAAAAAATAAACTCCTGTAGGCAAGCTCTCTTCTACCATCATAAAGAAAATGTTCATATTTTTATGTACCTTGTACTTACCTCCAAGCATAAGCTCAAGCAATGGCTGCAAAGAGCATTTTCCTACTCGAGCCAGCAGCGATGCTGTTAACCCGTGAACTGAAGTTTCCTGAGGTGAGGCTTTGGTTACTAGCATCGGTTTGGACAACTGCTTTAACCAAGATCGTTGTTAGCAGGTCTAAAATCCTGAAGGGTATAGGAAGTAACCAAGTCCCTAGATTAAAGATGGCTGAGCAGAACTAAAAGATTTCAGAACAGAAAAACATACAGTTTTAAATCTAGTTTAACCCATTCTAGAACTACAATTATTAAAGTTACATTTGCTCCAGATTGCCAGGGATAGTAGTGGTTTATCTTATGCCTATATTCCCAAAATCCAAACCTAAGCCTTATATCATGCCTGCTCCTGTTTTACCAGCAAGAACCGTGCTTCAAAATTACATGTATTTACCCAACACTAAATCAATCACCACCAGATCATCTCCACCAAAAAACAGTATTTTTTTTTTTACAGTGAGAAGATTTCTAGATCATAAATCTGTATCCTGTTTCTTATAACAATATATAAATGATCTACTAAAAAAGAGACATGTAGGTTTATGCATTCAGTCCTAGGTCAGTACCACCATCCAATAACTGCTGTTTTACGTGTACAAGTCACGTTGGTAACAAGCCCTATGTTTATATAGTTTTAAAAATGCCTTTGACACATTGCATTTATCAAAGTACCTCCCTTCTATTTTCTGAAACAAGAAGCCTCCGAGGATAACAGAAGCAAATATTTTTTACCAGTACATAAAATCCGTGATTTTTATCATGGTAATGACCAGTGACTACATGTAGAGAGGAAACATCCAGTTGTAACAACCAATTTTCAAATCTCCAAGAACGAGAATTGATGGATTTTGCAGGTAAGGCTGCATTAGCAGAAATAAGGGAACAAGAGAAACCTTAAATTCCAGAGTCTACCCTGCATCAATCCTAGAGTCATACTGATGGCATGATCTGAAAGCAGCACAGCTGTCTTCATGCTCCGCAAACCCAACAACCCTTTAGAAGAAACAGGGTTTCACAGAAGCAAATAACTATTGCTTCTAGAGCCCGTTTGACCCCTCCATGCCTGCAGACAGAGCACAGTGGCACTGATACATACATGTTCAGAAAGTACAAGACGACAAAAAGAGATCAGCTTCATTTACACCCTTGTAATCCCCTAAACTAAAAATTACCATTGACCGTGACCAACAGAAAACTAGCAACACCAATGATTAATAAAACA
>NW_010418031.1:137168-138007 GCF_000710305.1 Buceros rhinoceros silvestris | reverse complement strand
TAAAACAACACATGTCCCCTACACTGCCACTGGAAATAATGGATTTAAGCAGTGGATTTGAGACCTGCAGTCTCAAATACATATTTATGAAGAAAAGTTAAGAAAATAATACATCATCAGGTTTTTTAAGTGTTGTAATACCAACTATTTATGCCATTAACCTCTACTAATTTATAACAAGCTGTCATATCATTAATACAATAAGTCAATAATTGCTGTCACTACATTTTCAACCCTACGCTCACAATGTTCTTTGACTTCAGCGAGAGATATGATTAATGAAGCTTTTGCACAGGCAGTAATACTTACATTCACTTTATCTTTCAGCAAATATTAAGTCTGGTTGATCACAGTACATGTTAAATTTTCTTTCTTGTGCATTCAGTGCAAAGAGAATCAGCATGGCCATAGTTGGAAAGTTATTTCTATTTCATAGCATAATGGAAAAGGATAATAAGAATCAAATACTTGCCAAGATATTTTTAAATTAGAATTTCCTTCATATATGCTTTCTGTCAAAACAAACCTTTCAAAAACAAAACTCTCTCGTCACTGTAGAAATAACCTTCACAATGCAAATCAATTCACTTTTCCAACCCCGCAAAGAAATGCTTCCAGAAGCAAGAAAAAGTGAGAAAATTATTACCAGCTTTCCTGCTCCTTGCACCTAAATCTCTAAAGAGCTGCAACAAAATAATCAGAAACAAGTTAGCCAATGTTGACCGCTGTTGAAAGCTAAGGTGGCATCAGTTTCCTAGCTCGAATCATTCAAATACTTAAATGAACAGAAAAGGGACTCAAATCTCATTATTTCACTGTCCAAGAAAGAAAGGGAAAGA
>NW_010418031.1:125465-137067 GCF_000710305.1 Buceros rhinoceros silvestris | reverse complement strand
AAATAATTTACAAAAATTTAAAATCTAAATAAACACTGAGATTTCCTTACTACTGTACTCTCTCTTGCTGTTCTTTCAGTAGCTGAATTTTTAACAGCCAACTGAGAGACAGACCTATTTTACATAAAGTTGTAACGTCTTTTTTATTAGGGGGTATTTTATAATGTTATGAAATTTGCCAGATTCACTGCTCCAATAGAATAATGCACTATTTTAAAATGCAAATCCTTATCATGTTAAATTAGTAACCCTGCCATGAACCACCTTATGTCAGCGCTTTAAGTAAAGCAATCCTCCAGAATAAGTACTTAAGAGATGAATTTACGTATTAGAGTAAATTCAGAATACATCATCATGCTGTGTTGCAAAAGACTTAGGTGCAGACTGAAGCGCCAAATCCATCAATGGTGTGAACTACACTCTCAATGCGGAGAACAAGGCAGGCATGCAAATACACACTTACACACTACTGTATTTACTAGCGGACCAGGGTTCTATGCAACAGGGAAGGTCAGCTCAAAAAAAAAATTAGTTACAATAATTTCTGATTGGCAGGATCCATCTTTACAGAGACATGTATATTTCAGATATAAAAATACTTTGTATATGCAACAGTTATATTAAACACCCTCATATCCTAACACTGCAAATATCCAGAGTAAACAAAGGAAGTTTTAAAAATCCAAAGATGACTTTTACTATATAGGTCTGTGTTAAATGTAGGTCTTTCAATGAAAAGAACATCACCTACATGTATATATTTACCTGGTTTGACTGTTTTCTTCAGAAACTTTCTGCAATGTTTTCATTCCAACTTGTATGATACACTAATGTTAACTGGTGTAACAACAAGCACCTCCACAGACAACACAGCAAAAGCCAAAACCCAAACCACTCATATCAGAATTAGCGGTTCAAAGTTCCTGCCCAAAGGCCCAATTTTTTTTTTTTTATCTAGAGAGAATGTGTGTTTGCACACATGCACTATGGAAGTTTCCTTTCCTATAGCATGAAATACGGTATATTATATCTGAGGATTTCTTCGACAGACTTTAAAAATACATCACATTTACATTCTCAAAATGTTATTAAACCATTCAAACTAACTGTGACATTTCTGCAGACACACACAGTAATTAAATACTCCACAGGCTATGCTTTATGTTAAATTGGTCTCAAATCTTACACTAACACATACCAAATCCTTTCTCACACAGAAGAAATACAAAAAAATGCTTATCAAATGTAGAGTGTTTTATTCATTTTGCTTTCAAAACCATCTTGTGAATATCTGTATTTATATCAGTGAAGTTTTATGACCCCCTGTGAATAAGACCTGCATGCTATTGTTTGATCGTTCTTGGAGTAATCCTCACAGGAGTCTCTTAGGGTGCTCGAGATGACGCGACACGCTGGAAGGACAGCATAACAGCACTGACTCACTGCAAGGTTTAAACTCAAAACAAAGACTTAGTTGAGCCCCTGGACAGAAAGGGAGGTGTACTTATAGGTCAAACACTGTTCACCCTTCCTAATTTTACTAAGCACTGTAGTCAAATTTTCTTCCCTCATGCTGAGACAAGACCAAAGGAGAGCAGCAAACAGAAAGGGAACAGAGAAGCATCACCTGGCCTGACTATACCCTGGTGCAGGCAGAGGATTTCCAGTAACTCTCATTTGCAAACAGAAGTAACAGCTTCATCTGATCTTTGAGAGACATCCTTCTGATAGCAGAGAGCAGGTAGTTATTTCTGACCACACAGAAGTGAGAGAGACACCAAAAAACCAAAACCAAGCCTGCTTAGCCCTGGAAGTGCCACGGGTCTTATTCACACAGCATTTTCACCAAGGAACCAAGCGTGCGCACACGCACTGCTTGCTCTCTTACCATCCAAGCAATTACAAGCAGAGTGCTCTGGGCCCAACCACACCCCTGCTGTCAGGCAGCACACAGCCTTCATAAAGAGGATTTTACAAACTACAAGTAGGCGTGGGTCATCTGCTGCTCTAAGCCAGCTCTCCAGCCAAGATGTGGACCAGCACACACACACACACCAGGGAATCGCACACAGAAATCTGTTCATAGACATCTTTTTGCCACGTTTTCTGATCACCCATGGACAAGGAAGAATCAACAATGTGTTCCTTGTTGCATGAAAAATCCATTTTATATATATCTCCCTGAAAGTCCTGGCCTAAGCTGGTGCAGAGTATTTTTTTTTTTAAACGCAATTTAGAATCGCTTCCAATCTGATGTGTGTCCATGCACAAGTGTGCATCTGTAGCTATCAGCTTTCTTATACCTGGGCAAATAAAATAATATGATCTGTCAGGTATTGACTGTGGATTTGTTAGAAGAAAATCAGTATGTTTTCCCAAGTACGAGGAAGATATTTTAAACAAATAATATTATATATCAATTAGCTTGACAATAGGCAGTTAGACAAAACCAGACCCATAACAGGTCTGACACAGACATGACAAAGCTCTATTTTCACACTGGAGGGGGAGTCCTTTCCACAACATCACCTGCACAGCACAGAACACATTCTTGCATTGTTGACTTGCAAAGTACATGCCAACAAGTTTAAAAATTTTTAAAAATAAGGGATCAAGCATTCGTGTTAATTTTTTTAAATAAAAATAGCATCTCTAAACATCTTTTCATTGCCTATGAGTAGAAAAGCATGTTAAAAGAATTCAGTAGGTATGAAAAAAAGGCATTGTGCATCACAACCCGTACCCCCCATTCTGTCTATGCTCTAACCAGTCCGTTTCATAAAGGCAGCCCTGAGTGAAAGATCCAGCAGGAAGCTAAATCAATGCCTCCTGTGAGACTGAGGGTGGATAGATTTTTTTTTTAACGAAAATAGCAATTTAAGTAAAGATGCTTAGATGTTATAAAATTCAATTTCTCTAAACTTTGAAGTCTGGATATTTTGTGTTGTGTTACAGTCGCTGTAACACATCTGTATAAAGAAAAGGAAAACCACAGAAATTACTTAATGCAGTCATCCCCTAAATCAAAGCAATTTAACTACCCCTTTTACCTCACCAGAACACCCGTTTCAACCTTTCTCCACCCTCGTCTTTCAGTCCTCTAAGCGCTACATGATAAATGTCATCTCTGCAGCAAGACTGAAGGTTACTGAATTCATAGAGTTCAAGAATATTATTGTCCATGGTTCTGAGGCTCTCCAGGTGAACGTGTTGCTCCTGCCTTCTGTTTTGTGGTTGGAAATAACAGAGCTGAGCCACCCTGCCAAAAGTGACCTTGAGGTATGGACAGCAGTTGTAGAATTGTTTATCAACATCAAAGAATCATCATAAAAGCTGTTTTGCTTAAGATTTTGTGTATTTTGCAATGCAATAATGAAGTCGCTCGCTCCCTGACAAAATATATTGTTACCTTACTGCATGCCTACTTTTAAGACTAAGGACATCAAAAGATTTCCTTAATTATCTGCCAGACACCCAGGACCAGGATGTCCACCTCCCTGTTGCACTTTAAACCACGAATGTAGTGCCATGGGATTGTTTTGGTGGGGTGTTTTTTACGTTTACCAAGCAAAATAACTTTAGCCTTTGTACCTTCCAAATATTATAAATTAATACAGAACATCCCTCAGAATCCAGCTGTCAATTTTTCTCCCTGAAACAAGTCACTTTTGAACCCATTTCAGAAAATACTATTTGTTTGTGTGGATGGTATTTTTATATAACCACCACTGTGCTTATGTTTATAACTGTGCTTATGCAAAAAGAAGGAATTTGATGTGTAGAGGTAAAATAATCGTGTCAGAAGTTTGATGCAGAGGAGTGTCTATCTCTGCCTCTTACACAGGGCACAGCAATAATGAAAGTGCACATTTCCTGTGCAGAATGATAGCTTCCTTTAATACCGCCCAGCTCGAGCTTTTAATAGGAAACTGTAATAGTTGTTAACCTCTAGGTCAGCTTACATACATAGAATCCACGAACGGCTTTCTAAAATAATAAAATCATACTTGAACAGGATGTGTACTCAACATACCAATGCTACAATAAAAAATAACTGCTGTTAGAAAAGACTGACTATTTCACCCCGCTATTAATTACTTAATTGTAAATATTTAGTATTTCACTTTAGGGCAACAAAACCCAAGAGCTAAAAGATCATTTGAAAGGGACATTACCTTCCAGTCATTTGGGGTAAAATCTACTTACTGAATTAAAAAGATTTGCTTTCTCTTTTCATGACTGTTTTCCTTTCAGATATCCTATGCAGGAAGCTTGCAAAAAGGCACAGTATATGAATTATCTTGAAAAGAGGCTGTCATCTTAGGTTTATGGAAATAGAATAAATCTCAAGCTTAAATAGGACTAGAATAATGACTTCCTTTATAGCCTTTCAGCATAGCCTTAACAGCAAACACAAATCATCCGGGTGATATTTAAAAATCAAACTGAAATAAAGGGGTATATGTTGCAGTCGTCATATAGCTGAGAGGCTCGAGCTGTTCTTTGAAAATATGATTAACCAAGTTCAACAAGTGAGCAAAAAGCCAGTTAAATAAATACAACTTTCCCTCCAAGTAATACTCGCTCGACTAGACTATTTACACCACGCATTAAAATTGCTATTCTTATGCCTTCCAGGACTGATGAGGCCACAATTTAGCAAAGGCACCAGATTTGCAGTGTAGACACAGCAAATAGGGCTCCAGAATAACTCAGGACTCGACAGCTATTAAAGATGCCCCCATCTTTACAGGGAACCCCACATTAGGCACTTTACAAAGCACACACCAACGTGAATCCGAACAGTAGCAACAACGTTTGATTGATGTCAGTGACAGAACTACACTTCACTTAGTGGAGTCAGGATTGCACCCAGGAGCCACCTGTACAAAGGCTCTTGCCACAGAGCCCGTCTGTCCTACAACAAAGGACTCTGTCTTTAGGAGGTCTCAGTCTGTAACGGAAGTAAAACTTCAAAACAGACCAAGTACTGAGCGACTAGCAGCAGAAAGGATCGGCGTGTTGTGCTGCAGTTACAGAAAAACTTGTTATTGCAGTTTAGCCAGCACAAAAATTACAGAATAAAAACCTTTGACTACTGCTATTAGGAACAAAACCTTATCTTCAGGAAACTGAAAAGCTGCTATATGCAAAAATAAACATTATAAGATATCTGCCAGCCAGTGATGCCTCCCCAGCCCTCAGCACCACCTCTGGACGGGCATCCTATCACCAAGCATTCGGGACAAAAGGGAGACAACGCAAAGTCTGTCACTGATGTATGTCCCTTTGTAGTTATCCAAGCAAGACTTCTGAGCCCCGCAAAGCTGGAGCTGTTGCTTCTAAAATAAACCTAAACAGCGTATCTATGGCAAATATAAAGGAATTGACAAACAATTGCGAAATTAACTGCATGCAACAGTTCAGAATCCCTTATTAAAAGCTTAATAAAAACCGCTCATCTCAAAGAACTGTTTGGTACCGCAGTCTCCTGATATATATGTAACCAAAAGTCCTCTGGTAAACTTAAAAGCTACGCTACCCTCAAGGTATCCTACAGAAATGAGATTGGACATACAGCACCAATTCTTAAAAATGCCATTTAAAAAATATTTTCAATTATTTGCACAAAAATTTGCACAAAATATTTGCACACTTACTGCCATTGTAAACGTGACGCAGGGAAGTGTTCTCAGTGATTTCTGAGGCACTGGGAGAATTTGCACTGCTTGAGGTGATTTCCACTTCGAAGAACTTTTAAATCACAGCGGAGCTGTCCCTCACAAAGATTTTTACATCTTTGGGTAACTGCTTTCCCTTTGAGAGTTTTCTTGATATTTTGTAATTCCCCTTTTGAAGATTTGCATATTGATGGAGAAGCGCCTTTGAAGATTTTCCCATTGTTGGGATGGAAGTAACCCTTTGAAAAAAGCTCACATCATGGAAGGTGTGCCTTCAGAATAGTGTGTATCAACAGCGTATTACCCTCCCCAAAAATAGCTTCATTGCTGTCTTAAATTTGTGAGATAGCCTATCCTTTCTTCACACACATAAATTTCTCACTTTGTAAAGCTCTTGGAAAATACATCACAAAAAATTTAATTCTTTATCTCCAGAAGTTCTAACAAGAGTTAACAAATAGGAACCAGAGAGCTGATAAAAATTTGTAATGCTTTTACACACAAAACAAATGCCCTTTCCCATTGATATAACGGTGCAGTGCAGGATGAGATGAAGTGTCTCCTGCAAGAAAGACTCAAGACCAACTACCTGTCGGTGTTATGTGGGCTACTAACTGTGCTCTGATCCTTCAGGACATCAGCACTAAACTCACTTGTTCAGTTTTGTCTTACAACAACTGTGGTTTTATTTCGACACTTGCATTTTTCTTAGTCACACCAACCCACTCTAGAATACATTATAGCAAAAATCCAAAAAAATAATGTCAAGCTTGACTTCACCAAATTACACCCAAAACACTGTTCAAAAGGTATTTCCAATTAAGCCTGAGCGTCCACTAGCATTTCCAAGTGGAAGAGAAGCCAGAAGTATCCTATTTTCAATACTTCATAATGTAGCCAGATATTCTGCACACAGTAGTTAAATCTCCTGGCTTGTTTTACATGCAAATAGGACAGTTACTCATGTAAAACTTTTTTTTTATATGCCATAGTAGAATTCTAAAGCCTTCACTCAAGGAGGCCTAACAGAATTCCCAAGAAATTACAAAAAGATTCATTCTCCCTGCAATGTACACATCAATGCGTTACGCTGGTCTGAAGCTAGTAATGCCTGAAATAAGTCAAGATAGGACAGGAGAATCCGCTGAAGAACTCTCACAAATCTTGTTGATGTCAGATTTATTCAAATGCTATTCAGAATTCTACCTTTTTTTTTTTCCTGAGGGGGGAAAAAGGACAAAAGCCCACTAGTGCAGCAGTGTTGAGGGGAAGCGATGTTGGAGGGGGAATAACTTTATTCAGAAAAGGAGAGATTGGGAAAGTTTTGTCTATTGATTCAGTAGAGAATGACGATTATGATGTCAACTGCAGCAAATATCCAGGGCAGGCTTTTTCATAGTGATTTTCCATAAATCACCATCAGGTGTGAATAAATTAACTGCTATGAAAAATAACATTATTTTCTTAGGTATCGCTATGTGATCACTTTGTTACTGTAAGCACAAGCTTTGCAGTCTGGAATAACTTCCTGAAGGCCTCCTACTGCAATACAAAGAGAGTCATTCTTACAGAGCAAGGGAAGGCAAGAGAAGGGAGCGAAGCAAGCACCAATGATCTCCATTCATTAGCAGGAAGCTGTTAATATGGTTAATCACCACAAACCTTTAAGTAACTATTGACCAGCCACAATTAAAAAATATTTAGTGGCCTGTTCTGGAAAGCTGAAACAGATACTTCATCTATTCTCATATAAATGATACTGCTTGGATTTATGCAGTATATTTGACCTTTAACCCTAAAATCTGAACTTTTTAGTACTCTCTCCCCAAGTACATGATAATTTAACTACCACTATTTGAAGACCCCAATCCCATAACATCTTGGAAATTCTCACTTTGAAGAGAGATGCACCTTTGTGAAGTTTTAGTCTCTTTTTTCCCCTAGCACCTTGAATTACCAGCTCCCACCATTTCTCATCCAGATATTTCTGAATATTTCAAACTGAAACACCATATAATGCTGTAACACTTAGTTTCACTGGTTTTGCACCAAAGCAATGATCCCTACATAATTTCTGACAAAAAAAAAAAAGGCGTTTGTAATAAAGCCTCAAAACAAAGCAAAGCACAACAAGAACTTCTGGAAATTGTTCATAGAACTCTGTTTTCTCTTACTCAGATTCCATCAGTCATTTAGAAAGCAGATTTCTGTTTTCTAACCAAAAGCCACCCAATCCCTGCAAAAAAAAACCCAACTATAACCCAAACTTGTAAAAAAAAAAAAAAAAAAAAAAAAAAAAAAAAAAAAAAAAAAAAAAAAAAAAAAAAAAAAAAAAAAAAAAAAAAAAGAACTTTTAAAAATACGTTATTAGTAGCTTTGGCCCCGGTTGCCAGTTCAGACAGCAAAAAGAACATAGCCCTATTGTTATGCTTTAAGTCAACCTTTATGTCAGGCACAGCTCCCCAGTGGGGGACAAGCTGAGTCTGCAGCAGCCCTACAGCCATATAGCAAAGCTTCTCAAAAAGCTGGGAAACTGTCATCAGCAAGTCCTGGGTGGAGAGGAGGGCACCAGACAAAAACTGAACACACAAGAAGAGGTGGAGCTGGCAAGAAAGGCTTCTTGTGACCCTGGATAATGTAACCTGATCACCATTCCCTGGTCTTATTCAATCATTTAATACTCCTCACCTGTTTCAGGGGAAGAAGAAAAGTGTTCTCGCATTTGCTCCCCTTACAAAAGCTAAACACTCCTTCCCCTCACTCCCCAAATCCAAACAATTATCTGTGTAAGTGCAGCAACACCTTACCTAAATCATTGTTCATGGCAGTTCTGTCTCTCACTTCAGACCAATCTTCCAGAAACAGCTTTCTCCTCTACCAACTTTAGTTGCATTGTGAACAACATATTGACCTCTGAGGGTAGCAAGCACATCGTGTCTCCCTGGAGATAAAGCACTACAGCCATTTGTAGCATTAAATACTAGAGTCTCTAAAATGTACTAGTTCAAACATTAGCTCAGTGTTCAAATTGCAATAGCTTAAAAAAAAAAATACCTGCCCCCTTGTAGAAGGCCATACTGAGATCTTACAGCTCTTGATTGCTATTAGCTACCTTCAAGGCAGAACGCGTCACTCGCACCAAGTGCCAAAGAGCCTGCAACAAGTGAAACTGAACTTCACTCACTCCAGCACGGTTTGTAATGTTATACATGTTTAAGATATAACAGTTCCCTAGATCAGAAACAGACATTGTGTTTTTAGAGCATAGGTTATGGGTTAATGCATTTCATGGCTGAGCCTGCCCTTCAATGTTATCAGAGCGTGCAATTTGCTTCATAATTAATAAATGTGCAAATACCAGGACAGATTTCAATTTCCCAAACAAACGTCCTCACTACATCTGTATCCCCAAGTCCCTGCTACTGGCAGACTGAACAGACTATCCCTGCTATCATCCTTAGCACAAAGAGAAAGCAAGCAACTGCCTTTAGTTCTATTCTGGGTCAGCAGTACAGCAACCCGTCTCATTTCTTACTCAGATCCCATCTGGTCACGTATATCGTAGATTTCAATCTTCTTTTTCAAGTACAACTTCATGATGCCCTTGATACTTTCAAGTATCGTTGTATATACTTGCATGACAAGAGATGTTGTGGGCGTATTGGCTCTGGTTTTGGGTTTAGGTATTGTCAAAGCAAATGTTTCAAACGAATGAAACCCTGGAAACAGTTTTATGATTTGTTATCCTAGATATGTCTGGAAATTTTGTCATATCTTTCATAGCTATCCTCTGATACTGAGCATTGTTTTGACAGAATCAAAGCTTCGAGTGCATTTTTCTAAGTTTTGGTTGGAAACATTTTCCAAGAACACTTCTTGGGGTCACAGTGATATTTATACAAGAATAAGTGACAAAGAATTACTATGGTCATATTGCTCTGCTGCTGGGAACATGAAAACCTGAGGTTTCTCAGATTTTTTTCTTCAGCCTGGAACAAACAACTGAACTGAGAGTATGCAACATCCTAGACTGTGAATGTAGACATTTGGCTACAAAATATTGACAAGTTTGTAGATATGTTTCATACAAACACATTTTTCATTAAATTGAATTATTTTTTTTCTCTTTTCTTTGACTAAAGTAACCCAAACTGCATGAAAGGCTTCAGTGCCAACAGATGCTCCATCCAGCAAGCTGAAATCAGCAGTGCAAGACCTGCCCCTTATTTTGCATCTAAAAAAATCACTTTGTTATAAATATATATTTAATTGTTTACACCTTGCTTCCTCATCCTTACCTTTCAGAAAATAAGGCCATATAATTAAGTATAAAATTAGTCATCCACCTCCTCTCCACACAATAATGTCAACAGGATAATAGAGAATTCCAGGTTTACTCACATATTCGCATTTTACAGAGCTTACAGACCAGAGTCTGTTTAGGTGATGGAGAACTGCACCTAACCTTTTGGCTCCCCTATTCCAAGACAGAATCATCCTGAAAATATAGTCAAAGCAATGAATTGTCTCTTTCACTGAGGAGAAGGTTATTTACATTACCTAGGACTGAGACACAGCTTAACAAACTATTACAGAATGGTATCTTTGATTTTAAATTAAATGTCAAGCGTAGTTATATACAGTGGTGAGGTACCCTCAGCTGTCTGGCAAAAGCGTAACATGTTGCATGCAAAATGTAAGGAGATAAAATAGAAAAAAACCAACCAACCAGAAAACCTGAGCTGTGGAAGGAGTGATCCCAGAATAGAGACAGACTAGCACTGCGACTCCAATTTATCTCAATGCCTTGCCACAACGTGGCCCGTCTGCTTCCAGGGAACCCACACTGGCGTGAAAGGGAGAGAGAGCTCCAGTTCAGAGGAGTTTGCACGAGGAAAAGATTTACAACATAAGCAAAAACCTTCAAATTTGTGTTACTGAATAATTCATTAAAAAACCCCAGAAAAGTTAATTTGCATATAACTCACCTAATTTACTGAATCAGTTCCAACATCTAAACATTTTTGTAGGATACGTGGTGCATTCAGCATAAGGCAAGAAAAGTTACATGTACACCTGTCTACAGGTATGAACATCATCCTTATAAGCCAAAAACATATTATGCTACTTCACGAAGTCACTGCCAGACTACGCACACTGCCACAGAGGTAGTTCAACGCTGAACCTGCAGGTACCACTGGGTGTCAGTGCCTGGGTGTCGGCTGCGGGGCTGCAGTGGTCTCCACAACGAGTGAGTGGGGCTGCCCTATGACTGACACAGCCGGTTCCCCAACAACCCCACCACGGGGCACAGCTGAGTCCCTCAGTGCACCTAAGGAAATACAGTTAAAAATGGCAAAAGTCTGCATGGCAGTGAGGAAATAAGAAAAAATCCTGAAAACACCAAAACCAGAGGAGGAGGGTCCTATTAGCCACCAGACAGATTTGACAGAACGGGCTACAAGGTGGACATCGCTGGACTCCAGAAGTGGTAAGGCACTGCCTTACTAATGGCCCCACGTCTTGCCACCAGCCACCACAGAAAACTCTACTTAGGACCCCACTACCGCAAAACACTGTGTATTTTGGAAGCATGATGGCATTCAGACCTTCCAGCTGTTCTCAATTCTTTTTGTACTTCTGTGTCAATAAGTGATTGGGAGCTTCAGATAACATTCTTGTCATAGCTCTGTGATTTATGCTGTTGTCCCGGTTTGGGCTAAACTTCCTGGTTTGAGCTGAAACTTCCTTGTTTTGAATTCTGGACAAATGGGAATTATTCCCTGCACGTACTTTGACCCCACATTTAAGTGGTTAAAAGAGGGTCAGGTGCACTGTTACGTGTTAAGGTTATAAAGCGGCACGCAGGGAGGAACCTCCCTCTCTCGACTTCCGCCCCTGCAGCAGGGAGCAGCTCCTCC
>NW_010418031.1:125095-125341 GCF_000710305.1 Buceros rhinoceros silvestris | reverse complement strand
CCAGCTCCCCCAGCCGGCGGCCTGCCGGACCCAGGCCTGCTAGGCCCGAGCAGGCCGCACCCAGACTGCCGGCTGCCGAGTTAAGCTGAGTTAAGCCTGAAGGTCTGCCTGCGTCCCCCGGATCGCTCGTCGAAGTCCCGGGAAGCAGCATGCAGGGAGCAGAGTCCTCCCATGAACTGACCTGCCAGGCCAGAGCAGACCGAGACCAAGCCGAGGCCTGAGGTCCACACCTCCGGATCGCCCGAG
>NW_010418031.1:118103-124777 GCF_000710305.1 Buceros rhinoceros silvestris | reverse complement strand
TTTCCTTCTTTCACTTGAAACCAACCCCCAAGCAGCAGCAGAAGCCTCCACTCTTATCTCGTTACTTGGCTGCCTGCCCAGAAAGCAGGCTAGAACTTTGGCCTTGAAAAGAACAGGTTGTTTATAAACATTTACTACTCACTACTTCGAGGTTTTTTTTCCCCCTTTTTTTTCATTCCTCCCTTCCCCTTTCGGTTTGTAATCATATACATATAGAATATAATATATATAATAAAGCCACACAACTAAAGTTTGTTCCAGCTATCCGAGCAGACTGAGGTGTGAATTTCTTCCTTTCCCTATTAAATCCCTTCCTATCAGGACAGAGGGATTCCGTTAAGGTAAATCGAGGTAAATCGGTCCCTCGACCCTTAACAGCTATCTGACTATGTCATGTAAAATGGCTGATACAAAGGTAATCTTAATAGAAAGTGATACTAAAAGAAAGGTAAAAACCTAGTGTCATTAATCTGGTTATTTCAGTTGGAGAAATGAAGCCTACCAAATAAAAATAAAAGTTTCATGTGGTCGTGACTGATCTTCACAGATTTCAGTCTCAAGAGTCAATAAAGCAGTTTAAATTTTGAAACATACGGCTTCTACAGTTCCAGTTGAGTCTTTTTACTACAAAAACATTTAAAACACCTGTCATTTTTAACTTATAAAGTTATTACTGAGTTCAGCTAACAACAGAATATTGCATATCACTGAAATAATTAGAAACCAATTTTCACAAAAGGCTGAATTTTTTAAGAACATGACAATAGGTCCTTTAATCTTCATAAACTTTCAGGATCCAATACTGACAATTTCATTTCCAAAAGTCACAGATGACAACCTACTGCAATCTCACCTTTGCCTGACAAATTACTGCTAATGCCACGAGAACGCTCCTCCAGATGCTGATCTGTTGCTTATTCAACCACTGCAGTTTTTAATTGGAGTCAAGTACTTACGAATATTTTTATATTCAAGCTTGAGTTAGCTATCCGTTCTCTGAAGGAAAGCTAATAACAAAGCTAATAACTCTTAGAACCCTCATTTCCCTTACTTAACAGCAAACCAAGAAACACAAGATTGCACTACTAAGCCTCCCTTCATTGGGCGGTTTTTCCTGTTCACATCTGTGCTGCTTTGGGCTGGGATAGGGTTCATTTCCTTCACATTAGCTGGTACAGGACTATGTTTTGGATTTGTGCTGAAAACTCTTGGTAATTCAGGGATGTTTTTGTTGTTGCTGAGCAGTGCTCGCACAGATTCAAGGCTTTTTCTGCTCCTCACCCCAGCCCACCAGTGAGTAGGCTGGGGGTGCACGAGAAGCTGGGAGAGGACACAGCTGGGACAGCTGACCCCAACTGACCAAAGGCATGTTCCAGACTGTATGGTGTCATGCTCAGCATATAAAGCTGGGGAGAAGGAAGGGGGAGATGTTTGGAGTTCCGTCTTCCTACATAATGGTTACGTTTGATGGATCCCTGCTTGCCTGGAGATGGCTGAGCACCTGCCAGCTGATGGGAAGTGGTGAATGTTTCTTTTGTTTCGCTTGTGTACACAGCTTTGACTTTACCTGTTAAACTGACTTTGTCTCAACCCACAGGTTTTCTCACTTTTACTCTTCTGATTCTCTCTCCATCCCACCAGGGTGGAGTGAGCAAGCAGCTGTGTGGGTTTTAGTTGCCAGCTGCGCTTAAGCCATGACATCCTCATACAAATATCCTTCTATCTGTGACTGTGTTGCCAGTGACCCTAATATAATTACCCTTGATCACTTGGCCTACAGTAAGACAGAATCTCAACTGTGTTACAGATATTTAAGCAGTATGTTTGCCTTGCTCTGCTTTATGTACCATGGCTTACTTTTATAGCCATAAATTATATCCCATATAATTTTACTGTATAATACACTACTTCTCTAGTTGTAAATAAAATTTATGCAATTCATATAAAATATACTTCTGGCCCTTATAAAACATTACAAACTATTTCATAGCATTCTTCAGCTTTTAGAAAACATTCAAACCCAGAAACTTTTCTACAAACCTCCACTGAAACTGCAAACCCAGAAGGGACACCGTTGACTTTCAGTGAGATTTGTGCGCATCATGGTGCAACCACCTGTACAGCATGGAGACAGCCCAGATAATCTTTGAGGAAGTGTATAAAAGTAGTATGATATTCAATGTAAATAATGTGGAAGAAAGTTATTTTACCCAAGACTGAAAAGAGAGCTGAAGTCAACAGCAGGTTGACTTCCTACTCACCAGAAGGTTTATCTTCCCACTGTACACCAAGAAGGACAAGTCTTGGAATAGATCCCAAGCACTTTCTGAGAAACATTTAATTGAACAACTACTTCTGACACAACGGGACCATGTAATTGGTAATTTAGAGATATGAAAGAGACTAGATATCGAAATATCTACCTGCCATACATATCTGAAAGTATTATTTTAAAACTGTAGTCAAAGTATCAAAATCAAGCAAATATACTTTTGAAAGCTAAACTATCTTCTTTCTGAAATACTACCAGGCAACTTTTCTGAGGATCTTTCAATAACACACCTCAGCTCTTGGTGAGGGGGGAATCATGCCTGTAGGAAAACTTTGGGGCATCAGGTAACATTAGGAAGTCAGTACGAAGGGCAATGTGAGGCATTGTACAAATACTTCAGTAACAAAATACTTCCAAATTGTTATTGAAGGATAGATTTAATGAAAAAAACCATCCAGTCCCAGTTAGCATCCTTCATGCAGGCTTCAAATTTTGCTTCAAATTACCTTCATTGTAAGGGAATATTAAATCAATGTTCCACCGTTTAACAGGGAGAGCCACGCTACTGGATTCCACCCCCACCCCCACTTTTTTTTTTTTAAGATTAACAATGAAATTGTTATTTAAAGATGTTAAAAAAGAATTCTTCCAAAAGATGTTTGCACTGGTTCCTAATAAAGTTCAGTTTAGATTGCATACCAGTGGGCTTCACTCCACTTGTTTTATAATTCTTCAGTTTCTAAATTCTTCCATACTGTCATTCTTCAGCTGATCAGCTCCTGAACACATCAAGAGTCTGCAGAAAGTTATCTCCATTCACTCATTCTCCCCCCCAAAAGTGGGTACAGAGATGTAATAAACTGCTCTGAAAAACTGAAATTCTGAAAGACTGCTACATAAATCCAAATTTTGTATCTTTTTTTTTTTTAAATCAATATAATGATTTTCTTTGAGGCAAATAGAGCCCAGCCCATTAGGGGATAAAGACTTCACCCTTTTTAAGTTAACACCATTCAGCTACTGCCTGCCTAATAACTTCTGGCTATAGCAGTGATTTCTAGATATTTATATACTTAATCCCACTTTATCCAACAGGCTTGGCAGCTAGCATAATTCTGTAGGAAAATGCAGGCGTCTTCTTAAAAACACACTGTGGTAAATAAGATCAACAACTTCATTTCTTACAGGAACCAGTGACAGGGCACATTGCAGTCAGGCATTATTTACATGGGAAGCAATGACTGAAACTGTGATGACTGGATGTGTTTAGTCCTGTCATTAAAGTACAGATCCACTGCACAGCCCCAATAGAAACTAAACATGCATTATGCTAGCCCTGCATCTGAGTATTTGATCTACAAAAAAGAAAATAGCAAAAAGACTTGAAAATGAGAAATTTCAGAGAATACCAAAAAAGCAGCAGTTCAACTCAAAAATGTATAGTAAATCTAAACGAAAAAATGTATAGTAAGCAAGTTCTTTATTTTTTTCCCCGCAAATCCAGAGTGAAATCAAGTTTTTAATAAAGCTTTTCTGAACTCAAAAGATGAAATTTAACATTTTATAGCTTTATAATGTAACTGTGTATTTGAGATTGCAGTGCACAGACTAGTCTAAGGGTGCAAGAAAGTTGTTTTGTTGGATGAAGATATTCAAAGTGTTTTTCTTCCCCATACTAAGTAATCTCAAAACCACTTGTCACATGTAAACAAAGAAATCTACAATATTTATTCTGCCCCAAGGATGCCATTTCTAGACAGTAAAAAGACAAAGTCTCCTGCTTTAAGAATGGGAGAACTTTGAAGGATAAGCTTCAATTTAAGAGCATGCTAACGTGTTGCCCGTAGTGAATCGCACAACATGACGGCACAGAAGAGAGGTTGCTAGAAAGAGGAAGGAAAGATTCAACAGTGAAATTAAGTGGGGATCTATTATTCCAGTAACTTTTGTTTGTAGCACTTGAAGGTTAAGACAATAGTGGAAAGGAACTTGTGTTTAAAAGCCTTTTTTTTCCTCCGTACAGATAATCCTCTACAGGAACTTGAAAACAGCTTAGAACCATGTTTAACAGGGAAAAAAGTACAGTTTTTAGAAGCTAGATTGATTACATGCACGGACATCAAAAATTCAGAAGTTGCAAACTAATGGCAAAGTAAATTTTTAATTTATTTTATTATTGACGCATTGGTCAATTAAAACATCTTTACGATGCATTTTCTGCCTGAAAATAAAAGCCACTTGGGAACCATAGTTTGTTTGGAAGCTAACAATCAGCAAGAAGGAACTTTTAAATGTCTGTATTCTAGTTTTGCTTTGTTTTAAATTAGAAAGTTCTTAATGAGGCAGGTTGGTTCAGTTTGTGGTTTGTTGGGGTTTTTTTTTTAATTTGGTTGTAAGGACCTCATTCTTTCTACCCCACTATCCTGTTCACCACCACAACACTAGCCTGGACAGCACTTCTACTGAGGAAGTTAAGCTATTATAAGGAGTAATTACAGTTTTCAGACTGAAAATAGGTGTATACTACTTTCAGTAGGCAGTTGGCATTTCATTATTTAGGGGTGACATATCATACCGCTGTTACATCTAAAGGTTCAAATTCTGGCATGCTGCTGAAAATTCTAAGTGATATACTGAATAGCCACTATCATTATCTATAATGGCTTTCCCAGCTGCAAAGCACGGTGGACAGTATGAATTAAATGTTTGCTGGGAGAAAGCCTTCCCTAATAATAACAAAGTAAACAGCAAATTATAGATGTTTAGCCAATAATTAATTGAAGTGAAAAGAAACAACTCTGGAGGGCATATACCCCTTTACTGCCACTCAGCAGTCATTCTACAAACCATCCAGAAGAGAAAGTTTGAAATTTCTCGCTTCTGAGCAACATCCATGGAAAAAACACTTTGTGCCATGTAAATAAGCTGTATTCTTCTAGCTCCCATACCTTAATTTTGTATCTCATTAAAAAAAAAGTAATTGCTCCATACGCAATTGCTTGTAATTTTGTCCTTTGCGGGCTGGCATAGTGCAAGCTGCTGTGCAAGGAATACAAGCAACTGTCTTATAACCAACACACACAGTACAAGCACTGCTGGAGGAACATGCTAAGATAGGAGTGCACAAGAACACCCCAAGTCTGGGAGATGACAGCAAAATGCTGACCTTGTCAAGGAAAGGCAGGCCAGAGTTTCATTTGCGGGCTGAGTGACCATGCAGAACATAATTAACTCCACAGAAAATAATACATAACACCTACAGCTGACAGTGTAGCTGTGCACACTACACACGGTGATGAAACCAAAGGAGATTCCTCACCCTGGAAACCATGGTCAAACAATGACCTCATCCTTACTCCCAAAATAGAGCCTAAATGGATCCGTCATCAAATATACAACTTCACACCTAGAGGTATCAAAAAACACCCCCATACACCAAACAAAAAGCCCCAAATTCTTCTCTGTTGTCCTCTAGTTCTTTGACTCTCTTGTTGGAAATGAAAGAGAAAAAATGATCTGGAATATCTTAAGACACTGAGTAGCCAACACAATCCCAACTGGGCTGAACATCAGCATCTCTTACTTCCACAGAGACAACCATCAATTTAAACACCTCTCTAACACACATGTTCACGGAATAATTTATTTGGTAAATGTTTTCCTGTCTTAGGAATGCAGTCTTAAAACATGCATTTAAGACAAACAAAAACCCAAGAGAGCCCAACAACAGTAATGTGGGAGTATGGAAAAAAAATTCCTATTTGTCCCCTTTACATTCTGATCTCATATCTCTTTTTCTTATTAACTACTTAACATTTAAGAATCCTTAAAATACTGTAAAATAGGACTGTTCTATTTTAGCCATAGACTCTTTAGACATTGGAAAAAAAAAAAAAAAATCGCACATGTTCCAAGGAAACCTCAAGTGTGTTTTGACACACACTGAGCCAGATAAAACGATTCTGCCACTTGTTTACAGAGCAAGTGACAATATTATTTCGAAGTTCTAGAAGAAGTGATAGACGAGTGGTAGCCTCCAGGAAGCGCACAGACTTACAAATAGCACAGCATGTTGTCACTCCAAGCTGTGGACAAGACTGCCACCTCACTGATAGCGCTCATCAACTCCAGTAACAGTTCAGTGTTACACCAGCACGGTAGGCTACTTGTTCATTCTGCAGAGGCAGCCGGTTTGAAACTACGGTTTACACCACAAAGATAATGGAGCTCCTGAAGATGCTGTCTTGCAGATTACTGCTAGCTCATCTGAGAAACTTAAATCTCAGATTTCAGACCCACTTTGGGATTTGTGCACGCGTGGTTTGAAAACAGAAAAGAAAATGAGTAATTTTTGAACTTTTAAAGTTCTAATTAAACACCACAATATCTCAGAATTTGAAAA
>NW_010418031.1:115843-117937 GCF_000710305.1 Buceros rhinoceros silvestris | reverse complement strand
AACAAGAAAACTTGAAACCCCACTGAAAGCGCTAAGTCAGATTTAAGAAACTGCCACTCAAAAAAAAAAGCTATTACTCTACTGTCATAAAGAAGAACAAATTGTTTCTTTCTTGAAAGAGCAGTGGACCACTTGGTAGAGCCAGAACACCAAGGCAATCCACTCACAACATTTTTGACAAATCAGCTGCAGCTGAGGGCTTTGACTCTGCAAGCACAAATACAGCCCAGATCTCCATACAGCAGGTCTGTCTTGCCTCAAGCGCATCGGAAGACCTGTGCGGAACGAGTGTTTCTGAGCTCAGCTTGGAAAGCATGAACTCACGGGGGTTCTTTACTTTAAAAAGGACAACGCTTTTTTTTTTTTTAATTACTTGAAACAGAGCCATTATTGTCTCGCACTGTTCATTGTGAAAGGTGGTAATTTAAGACTTAAACATATGAACACGTTTACATTTCTCCTCAGATGCGAGAAAGAAGATAGCTTTTGTTTTTCAGAAAGCTCATGGGTGCACTTGAATATATATTTTTCATTCCTGTTTTTAAACAAAGAGATTAAAATTCTGCCTAGACGTGCTCACATGCAAACCCACTGACACGGGAATAACAAGAATCGTGACAGTGCTTACCCCTTTGAGTCAGACATCTTTTCCCATTGGTAAGCTACGGGAAGCTCTTTAGATCCCACAGATAGGAGTCAATTTTCAATGGAATTTATTGGAGCACCTAAACTGAATTGGGCAGATTTTGAAAATTCTTAGCAGCCAATAGCTCTTATTTACAATACTTGACAGTTAATGAGCACGGAGACACAAAAATATTTTGAAAATTTACTAGCTCTTTACACTGGGACCATTCTTTTTCCTTTGCATCTATTTGCCCTTTTCACTCTTTAGCATCTGGGCTGCTTCTTTTAGTACTGGTTTCTCCTTAGAAGCTTTTGTCATGAAACTTCTGTCAGCTTGGAGTCATCTGTGAGTGAAAAAGAGAGGAATGCAGTTTCACATATTGCAACGTTGTCACGTCTTGATATTCCTTCACTCTTTAGTGCATCCTTGACACTCCACAGACATCCACTGGCTTCTCCCCAAAATGATCTCCTGGACCTACCATGTAGCTAAAAAGCTGATGTATTTCATAGACATTTGGTGCCACTACCCTCAGCAGGCAACATTGACAAAGACATCAACTCTCGTGGCTGCTGTGTTCTTGTTTTACGAGGAAGTATGTTTCAGCTAGGTGGAGATACTAGTTGGAGCAACACAATAGACTGAGAAACTAGACAACATCAGGATAGAAGTCTCCAAGATATTAACAATCGCTCCCTCAATCTTGCCGCAACTCTTCTTTATGCCTAAGCCTTAATGCTACAGACTTATTTACATTTTCCTTTTCTTTTTTTGTTGTCCTCATATGTTACATGCTCAGCAGCATACCTAGTTCTACAATTAAGTTCTACCAAAGCCTTAGAGAGACACAGCAACAGAAGGAAATACAGAAAACTAAAGTTCATAAATTGTAAATTATTGTAGACCAAACCAATCAGTAAATAGGAGTAAAAAAAAAAAAGATATTCAGAGCTGAAAGGACATATCTTTGTCAACAAAAAAATTTCTAACATGTGGTAGGCGATACTATGCCAGTTGTTAAGGCGGGGACCAGGATATGTTTGGTGGGTTGAAAAAACAGTTTTCTAACCATTACTACTAATGGGCTTCACATACTCTTGCGACACATTTGTCAGGTTGCATGTGTTACTATCTAAATGATATTAAAATAACCTTTATCACCAAAGCATCCTCCAAAGCAACTAGGGGAAGAAATTATATATTTCTGCTTAAAGTCACTATTAGGTAGTACCACATGAAAAAGTAACATCAAAAGCAGAGCCAAATAATATTTAAAATATTCTGGTTTAACCACACTTCTTAAATTAAAAAAAATATTTGCATCAGTAGAGAATTTAGTCTGAAAGTACTTTAAATGTTTTTGTCTTCTACATATTCCAAAGTGACTGCATTATGAGGTGGTGTTTGCTTCAAAATTTCTTGTAAAAAGCAGTTTAGGAAATAAATGTTTGTAAAAGCAACTTTAA
>NW_010418031.1:100113-115724 GCF_000710305.1 Buceros rhinoceros silvestris | reverse complement strand
AGCAGCATCTAAGATGATATAGAACAAGAGTGATTTTTAGAAATATTCTTTTCCCATTGCTTGCCTGTCATATTCTAATGAACAGAAGAAAAGGGTAAAGCTAAAAATCAAAAGCGTTAGCCACCACTTGCAGTGTTCAGCTGATTAAGGATGTAAGAAGCCCTAACCATTTCCTGAAACCTTCCCATTTTTTGGTTTCTTTCATCCTTGCAAGCTAAATCCAGAACTTCTGAGCTTAAAATAACCCTGCCAAAACATCTTGAGCTAAACAATGCCTCCGACTTGAGTAAGAGCTGCACACGTACGTTCAAGAGCAGAAGGCGCACTGCAGCGCTTACAGCACACCGTGTGACGGGAAGAGGGGCCCAGGCCTCAAACCCTATCGCAACGCGTGCTCCGAGCCTGCGTGCAGCAGGTGAGGCTTCCAGTCCCTCGCGATTCTGTTCCTGCAGAGCCTTCTACACCTTTCACTTACTAGATTGCAGTGTGACATGTTCTTCCCCCGACACTTGCAGGCATATCAACAGAAGCACCAGAAGCTGCTTAAATTATTTTCTACAACTATTAATGCAAAGAAAATAACACCATGCTTCCTGACTTTGGCTATAAGGAAATTTTCCCTGTTTTGTGGAGAAAGCAAGATTGATCTCTCTTCTATTCTTTAATCATTAAGAATGCATACATCAAAGCTGGCTTATAATTATTTTAAATCATAGCACTCAAGGGAAGAGCTCCTACAGATCATGAATCTTCAGAGACAGTGTTCACACTCTCACACTTAGACACCTCAGAAGAGGATTTACATGTTTTAAGACTCTTTTGCTTCTCATTCAAAGGGACATTCCTCATACCCTTATAGCCTAAACCCATAGCTTAGCCTACACTAGTTTGACCTCCTACCTGGTATGTTTGCTGTATTGATCCCAACTGTTTCCAAGATCAAGCTACAGCACGTGTTCTGCCATTTCACTCTCTCCTGACTGGTACTGCATCTGCAGCCTCCAGAACCGTTACACGCGACAGGCGCTTAGTCATATGTTTCACAGTCCTTTCATTTGTGAGAACCATTGCTTCAGAGCAGATATTCGAATTTAAGATGGGAGCATTAATGTAAACATATTTTCCTGTGGCTACAAAATCACTCAGCTCAGAAACTGTAAGAAAGATCCAATACAGCAGGATGAAGATGGTTGAGCACCCAAGACCAATGCAAAACCCACAGTCCAAATTCTCACACAGGTGGATTACTAATGCATACTCCTCAGAGATCCCTATTCAGTCTGAAACACCACAAGAAGGGAATTAATGTCAACAAGTGAGACTGGAAAAGCTTGGCACTAGATCTCAGCATCAGCAAATGCTAAGTGGCCCTAAGAGGCAGCGATATGCAGCTGAAGCACTCTTCATTCCTCCACTGCAGATCACCCAGAGACAACCACAGGAAGCCAGCATCGGTACATACTGGTGGTGCACCTCTGAAGATACGGCACAACGGAACAGTTGGATGTCGAACTTGTTAGGGAAGATGAAACCTTTTTCAGCTAAAACACTGTAAATTACCTTTACTGATGTGCAGACAAACCAGTGCTTTTAGAATCGTCATATTTCTCATTTTCAGAAAAGCTCATAACTCATATTTCAGTTTCTTTGGGGGGAAGACTCTGGTATCTACCATGCTAAGTTGTGCTGAAGGTTTAGCTCTGTCTATGTAAAATCTGACCTTCTTCAGACCGTATCTGATCTCCATAAAAATTACAGGACACTGTCTCTCTTTTGTCAAAAGGCTTCAACTCCCTACTTTATCCCTAGAGTGGAAAAATCTGGTTTAAAAAACAGAAAAACATTTTACTATCTACACAGTAGAAAAATTTATTATAACAGAAAACCATTACTCATTTATAAGTCTTCATTTTATATATTGACATGCAATTTCATCAAAATCTTTAGGGAAAACATCAGCCAAATAATATAATAGATTAAAAAAATACATTTGTGCTCATTTTCCAGAAACTGTCAAAATAGAATTATCTTGATTTCAGCAAAAATGTATCTTTGCTCTGGTTTAGAAGTACATGGAATATCAGTAATAGCAGCTCAAAAGTGAGCTAGATTTCATTTTGCCATTTGTTCTAGTCAAAGTTTACCCTCTATCCTTCAAAAGAAAAATTTTTCACCACATTTATCAGCCATAATCAAAAGGTTTCACATTGAAATTAATTTAAAATGTGTATGTTGTGGTCCAATGGTTCTTCTTCCAAATAAAATTCAATATAGTGTCTAAATAAGATCAGGTTGCAATGTTAGCCCAACCAGATAAAAAGAAAAGACAAAGAAAATTTCTGGGAAGCTATTTAATAGGACCTGATGCAGGATACTGTTAAACGTGTAACAAGGGAAGCTGCTTTTCTTTCTTGTAAAACCAGCCACCTATTTTCTGTACATTAATATATTTAAGATACCCCATCACCTCATCTCATCTGCTTAAAACAGCAAGTCAACAGTTTATCAATCTCTGTCAGAAAAAGTTGTCTGTCATAGCTGTTGAGAAATATGTAGAAACAATTTAGCCGCGCTTTTTAGAGCAACTAGGCACGTGCTTATGAATGGCCCCGCTGGAATTCAGCCGGCTTAAAGGCAGGCGGGATCTCACACACCTTGCTCTTGGGCAAAATTACTTGTCTGGTGTAACTAGGCCTTTAGAGAGAGCGGCTGTTCCACTTCACATGGATGCAGCCCCGCACAGACCTCACAAAGCAGCACAGGAGACATTGGAGTCCTTGCGCTCAGCTACCCACAACCGCAGACAACCGCAGGCAGCCTATAGGCTGTCTCAGCATCTACCCTTTTCTCTAGCTGCAAACAGCTCACCAACTTGAGCACAGCCCTGGAAAAGTTTTACAGCTCCAGTCACACATCTCCAAGTACACCACTGGTTTCTGTTACCACATTATTTTTCAAGGGATGCAAAAATGGAAACTTGTTCTTTCGTTAGCAATATCCTCCTCTCAAAAATGGCCTGTTTTCTTTTAAAGTCCTAGTCCCACTTGCTCATCAACAGCTCCAAGTATAAGTCTCAAATATCTCATATGCAGAAAAACATAGCTAACAGGGTCTAGAAATAAATAAATCATAGTATGCTAAAGCTGAGAAATTTTCCCTAAAACGTAACAGAAATCCCTAGTGGAGGGAATCAGTCTGCAGAGCATGTCTGCTGATTTCCAACCTCTGCAAGTCATGCCAGTATAATTCAAAAGCAGGGTTCTCTCCAGCTACTCACTTTAACTTCTCATAATAAATAAGCTGTCCTAGAGCACGGGAATCTGCGGTTCCCAGGGGAGGAATAAAAAGGGGGATGAGAAGGGAAAGAAAAGATCAGTTTCATACAACACATTTTGTAAGTCTCGTAACCTGGTTTTTATTTGCTAAAAATGGAAAGCTGAATCTGCCTTTGAGACAGTTATAAAAATATAACATATCAGTTTTCTTTGGCTTTCTTGCTCATTAAAGGTGGGTTTGGTTTTTTCCTCCCTTTCCTTTAAGAAAACTGCCCTACTGCAAAGGGCATTAGAAATACAATTGTATTTCAGCTGACGTCAGAGCGAGCAAAAAAGCTTTCCTAATTACATTGCTGATTACTCCAACAGTCCTCCATATGACAATACAATTATAGTGAGAGAGAGGAGAATATCTTCATTACACTGAGAAAAGGAGAAAGTAACTTTTTCCTGCTTTAAAATTTATGGACTATGTATGAGCTGAACATATAAACTTCACTTGAACTCCAAATGGTCAGATAAACTTACCGAAAATACCACTTTCTCCCCTGCGCAAATATCTACGCTACATAACTCACACTTTATGTTCTTTCCAGGAACAACTCCACCTACCAAGGACAAGCTCACCTCAAACCACAGCAGGAACAGCGTGCTACAGCCTCTGTTACCGTTTCCATTTCAATGTCTGATCTATTGTATTTCTATTTATACTATACAGAAGTCAGAAAAAAGTCATAATGATCCTGACACATCTGGCAGTGCCAGAGGTGCAACATAGCTCAATATCGCAGGAACACTTAAGCAGCTTAAAAGCAAAGGAAAAGAAACTGCCATAGCAAGCCCCAGCTGTAAAAGGTAACTCCATAAAAAGCTGCTGTGCTAACAACAGAATGGCGATGATTGCCATCCTGATAACAAATCATTGTCTCCCCAGGTTTAACCTTCAAAACAATCACAATACTCATTCTTCAGCTACCCTTTTTTACCCTGTTTTCCAGGTGGGTGACTCAGGAAGGCTGGGAGTCAGTTCCTCCCTGTCCTGATGGCAGAGGAAAACCCCAGCTGGCTTCAGTTCCATAAATAACTGGGTTCATCTGGCTATCAAGCACACTGAGCTGGTTACAGTCAGGATCCTACTCTCGAACCAATATTCCCAGACATCTTCCAACGTCTGGCTAGATTTGGGAATGTTTCCCGGAATTAACCACAAGAAAAGAATAATCATCTTTTCAACTCTGGGAAATAAGGGAAATTGAGACTTCATCAAAAGGTTAGCTAGTACTACAAGGAAACTGCTGTTTCTGAGCACTGCTCTTCTCCTGCAGTAGAACAGGTCTTAACTGACAGCACTGTGTATTAAATCACAGTCATGGCTCAGTTAAATCTCAAACTCATGAATGTATCTGGTTTCATGGAGCATTAAGTTTCTCTACTCATAGAGAAAATAAAAAGTCCATTTGCTCTGTGTCACATAGGCCTGCATCACCAAAGCAAAGATTTTCTTCACAGCTCCCATCACAACTGCAGGTGTGTTCAGAGCCCACCCCGGCACTGCACAACCTGGGGTCCTGCAACCCAGCACTCTGTGCTTCGTAATGAAACTTGTTGCTTTTAGACACTTCAGTCCCACTAACTGCTCTACGTGATGCAAAGGAAACAGAAAAAAACCTCAGCTCAAATACTCCAACTTACCCTGTTTAATTAATTCTGACTTAAAACCTCTGACAAAAGTCAACAGCAGATATCATCATCATGGCTTGGCTTTGCGGATGAAGATTTGGGAAGGGCTTTACCCACACTTAGTGCAAGTGCGCTGATGGCTGAAAATGCGGGATAGGCAAGTCCGGTTGCAAAAAGCACAGCAGAAAGTCTCCTTGGGTGTATAGCCAAGGCACGGTTCTTTCTGCTTTGTCTGTTCTCCTCAAGACTGATTCTACGCGTGCTCTCAGAGGAGACAGCAGCGTTATGTATGGTGTGTCTCCAAATCTCCCGACTGGAGGCCAGGGTGGACCACTGATGGTGGTCAATATGGCCTAGGCTGAGGTATTGTTTCAGGGAGTCCTTATATCTCCTCTTTGGGGCTCTTCTCTTGCGGCAGCCGGTGGCGAGTTCACCGTAGAACACAATCTTAGGGAGGCGGTGATCCTCCACCCTGGAAACATGCCCTGCCCAGCGCAGCTGCGTTTTCAGCAACATGGCCTCAAAGCTAGTGACCTCTGCCTGTTCAAGGACAGCGACATTAGTCAGTCCAGTGGATGTTTAGGATTGTACAGAGGCAGCGCTGATGGAAGTGTTCGAGAAAAAATAACATTCACATTTTTAACTACTAAATTATTTCCACATCAACTTATTTGATTATTTTAGAGACAAAAAGCTCAACAATTAGCTGCCATTCAGTGATTTCACTTAATAGTATTTTATGAAAAAGGACATATAGTAGGAGGACTCAGGTACAATTAGTCTTGTTCATTAGAGCACTGCAAGCTTGTTTACTGAAACTGTGTTAAGTAATTTTCCCCTTCTGCTTTAAAAATAAAGAGCCTCATTTACATCATCCCCAACAGTCAAATTTCAACCACAGTTTTTAAGGGTAAGGTTTTGAGGAAGAAAGCACACAGTGCTAGTAGTCATATGACTCTTGTGATACAGAAAAATGTTCAGGTTATTTGTAATAGAGCAGGCATAGTTCCACCATAATTGCTATGAACAGCACAAGTAACAATCTTACTCTGCTTTCTTTCCTGTACTTGGTCTACATTTACTACAGAAAAAAATTTTTAAAAAGCTCAAATTCCACTGTCTAACTCTCTTAAGTAGCACAAAGCAGTAAGTGCAAGTATCTCAAGCTCTACAGCCAAGGAGATTAACCTTGTTGCTCTCCGTTACACAGCACCCATTATCTACCGCTGCAACACCCTCTTAAATACACATATTTAAATGTATGCATACATAAATAAAAGATACATATATATATATATGCACTTCACTACATTAGAGAGCAAGAACAGACATTTTTTTATTTAACAGAAAACAACTCCTCAACCAACTTACCTAGAGAAGCTCCTTTCCTCAGGTGCAGACCTCCACAAGAGCACACACCACGTGCTCACTCAGCTTTTTAAAGGAAAAACCTGAGCCCTTTCTCACCCAGGTGAGCCTCCTAACACCAGCAGCTGACTTCACTCTGCCTTCATTTGTAGGGTGGGGGGGAAGGGAAGAGGGCTATCAATTTACGCTGATTTCACCTGGGTTAAACTGAAAATCTAAGTCAAACTTGTAATGCCAAGACATTTCTACCTAGAAGCCTTCCAATATTTGCAAGTCCTAACTGCAAGTTCTCTGTGTTGCTGTTACCAGACCAGACTGTGCGAGTAATTTCTTAGTTCCTGTGTAATACTCCATATTTCACAAATCAGCAGAGAACCTCATATGCTCTCTCTACACAGAAAGTAAACTGTATCTTCCAATATCATCACAATCACTGCTCCATCTCTGTATATATTGAGAGAAAGGAGAAGCCACTCCATCTCCTATCAAAACTAATTTACTTGTAATGAAAAAACCTACACATATTTATGAGATTAAAAGAAGTACGGATTAGTAGCCTTGTGGTTACTGTATTCTGTGAAATTCTGTATTCTGAGTTTCCAACGATATCAGATGTCTCTTTCTTTGTACCCAGACAACTACCATAAAGCGCATCTAGGGCTTTATAGCGATAAGGTGTGGTGGAATCCTGCAAATCATCTCCCGGCACAATGCCCTTCAGCTGCAGTCAGCACTGTCCTCCTCCATACACTATTTGCATTAATTTCTGCACAGTAACAAAGCTTCAGGAGATCTTCATATGAAGATACCCTTCACTGCTGCAGTAGGAATTCTGTATTGCTGCAGAGAAATGAAAATGTCCTATTCCACAGAACGAAGATCATAACCAGTAGGAAATTACATATAATGCGGTGGCGGCACCGTTTTCTACAATGGTATTACTTGTTGGTTTGGTGGTGGTTTTTTCTTTTTAAAGAAACAACTTTAGAAGAAAGTTCTTCTAAAGAACTCTAGATACCTATTATCATATGTTCTTGTGACTGAATCTCCTTTAGACTCAGATGTTGCTCAGATCAGATCTCCGTATTCTGAGTGTGGCAAGAATTCAGTGACTTCTCCTGGCTAGTTCTAAAAAGCCTGTCTTGGCTAAATATTCAGAGTATTTAATTACCCATATCCATGTAGCTGGAAAGCAAAAAAAGTGTCCTAACTTTGAGATATTTCTACCAGCAAGACCAAGAGTTCAGCCAAAACTGTAGGTTCAACATCCATTATTCACCTTTATGCTTCATCAGAAATTGATGTTAGAGGTCGGATTGCCATAAAGCGACTGAAATCAATGGGATGGAATCTGCTCATTTTCAGAGGACTGAGCTCCAGTTTGTCTGTAACATCAAAACAATCAGATTCTGAACAAAAAGTTTAAAATAAATGCTGACATTTCAGCATCTTTCAAATGACGTATTTTCCAGTCTGCCATAACTGAGGAACTGTAGAGTTATAGCTCTGGGATAGAACTTGTGCAATACTGAGATAAATCCAGGGTAGTAAACAGCCTTTGAATCACACCTTCTTGCCATATATCCATTAAAATAGCTCTGTCTCTCCACTTTCATAAAGAAAACCTTTTCTAAATTAAAAAAACTTTTTCTATTTTTTACTTTCCAAGTGTTCTGGTGATATATTACAATGACCATACAAACCAAGAGTGAACACACAAACCGAGGGTCAGAACTAAGGCATGTTTCTCTCCTTCATCTGCTATCCACGCTGCACAGCCTGATCTTGCAGACTCAAAAGAAAGACAGGTAACAATAAGGAATGTTGCAAAGCTGTGCAATTCCTTTGGTACCTACAGATACAATACACCCTTGGTGTGCGCATATTAAATATCATTAACTATGACAGAGAGATACACAAAGAACACGTTGTATATACCGTACCCTACTCAGAGAAGCACTGCCAGAAAATGTCATAAATGCAATGAAATTTGAGTCATATTCACTATTGCAGAGCAGATAATTTCAGACCCTTTAGCTGTTAATCTAGACAGTTCCTCTGTTCATCAGCTGCTTTCCACACTTAAAAGCACCTCATATGCTGTTCCAGTTTCACACTGACATTTTATTAGTCACTACCTTATAAATTTGTTCTAACAACTTCGATTGTGCTAAGCAAGATCCCACACTTAGATTCAACGGAATTTCTCTGCCCCTAGCCTGGTCCGGCCTGACTACTCTCTTGTCCATCCTTTTGAGCCAACAAAGCAAGGAAGCGAAAATGAATAGATTACCTGACCAGCTTATTCACTGAGATCTTTCCAGCAGTGAGAGAATGAGAGCCGGGAAACAAGTTGGAGCATCCATTACATTATAGATATTTCCAAGATATTTTCTCATGCTTCAGATGTTTCTGATGTATTTTTCTGTACCATTTTGTAGTTTAACTTTAAAATCCGATGCCTATGTATTTTATAATGCTTCTTTTACAGTAACACAAAATATAACAATTGAAATTTTGTATTTACATGAACAAAAGTTGGTTTCGAGAAATCCAAAATAATTTAGTAAAGACTAAACTTTGTGCTTCTGTACTTGGCTCCTTAGAGCTCAAGTTTCCTAATGGATTGCACAAATATGCTCAGTTTTCAGCACTTACTGTGATGATTTACAATCAATGGCATTTCACATGAGGCAGGACGTGAGCAAATGTTTGCAAGCTGAGGGTTTACATCTGCCTGTTTTCAAATGAAAAAGTCTTTCTGCTTTCTTTTGAACTCCTTCAAATATTTAGATAGTTTTCTGATAAAGATATGTAGCATATGAAATACATAGTAATGCAGTGTGTAATTAAGATTTTATTGGAACTCATTCGAATGAGCTACAAAATTCAGGTACTCAATATATTAAGAGCCTAATTAGATATATTTTCATCAAACCCCAATAAATAACCTATTTCCTTTGTGGCAACTTGTCTGTGAGCAGCATATGGTTTAACTGCATTGTTCATTTTCAGTTATTAATTTAATATATTCTAAGCACACTTATTCCTATATACCTTCTATTTTCCCCAGTAATTTTTTTTTATTTATAGCATAAGAAACATTATCTGAAGAAACATAGCTCACAGAGTCAAATCCTGATGTGATAGTCATCATCATGAATTCCTAATTTACTTTCTATGAGGGTTCACTGCTGGATAATAGAGTCAGAAACTCCACAAAAATCTCCTGCTAATCCATCATGCAGGGAACATATTCAGGAACTACCGATAGGGAGTAATGAAAAGCAGTAAGTTAGGCAAAACATTCCGTCTCCTGAAAACCCACTGATGTTAACAGAACACAAACTACGTTTGCTAGGAAGTTAAAATAAACAAGCACTAAGAGCATGTGTTTTTTTCAGGCAGATGACCCCAGGCAGGTATTCCCACCGCCTCCACGCCGGGGAGGTCTTGCCTGGTGACAGCAGCTCCTGACGGCGACAGCGCAGGCAGAAATCCCCACGCAGAAACAGGGCTTTCTTCATTCTGCCCTTGGCTTTTTTCTTTTAGCACTGGGAAATTCGGTGCTGGGAATGCTTGGCAGCTTTCGGGACACAAGTGGGAGGTGGGAAAGGTGGGATGGTGAAAAATCAATGCTTTTATAGTTGTTCTGTGCACTCCTTGCTTGCCTCTGAACTGCAAGGGGCTCCGCTGAACAAGTCCCTCAGGTTCCCTCCAGGCCCGTTCCTGGGGAGCAACGCTGCAAGAGCTGCTTAGGCTCAGGATTTCTCAGCTGACTACAGCGCTGCGGAATACTCAAGTGGTTGGTGACTGGTAATATTGCAGTTCTTGTAAAGTCCCAACCCCCAGATTATGAGAAATCTGGTTTACATTAAAGCATGTCTTCTAACCCTGGCGCATTCCTCGCCTGCAGAGCTGTCTCCTCCCCGGAGCTCCTGTCTGTGAAGCTGAGTCCAGGAAACTCCTTACATGGGTATAATAAGTTCAAGCCTCATATTTCAGCCTGACCACTGGTGTGTGAATCAGAATCAAACTTTTGAACTGTGTGTTTCTCATTGAAACTCACACCTGTTATTTGTTTAGCTCTGTAAGATACCGACTGGATTCAAACGGCAGGAAAACGCTGCTCCTTTGAAGCCGCCAGCATAATTTATTTAGCTATTTCTGGCCAGTTCCTGAGAAACATGATACATGTCTGAAGGATTTAAATAAGCTTGTTCCAATTTATATTATTTTCTGTTATTAAGTATGGCACAGAAAGTGCAGGATATCCAACGTTTGACTGTGTGTCTGTTAGCCAGAAAAAACCCACATCTGTCCAACATCTAACCAGTCAGTAGACCCATTACCAGCCCTGCCGTGGTGAGGCATATAAAATGGAACTGAAAGGATCGGGATAGAAATGATCCCACAGTACCTCACGGAAGATCTTAACATCTGTAACTTCTGCCTGCTTTTTTCAGCAATGTCAGCAGATTTGGTTGAGGATCCCTATGTCGCTGCTAGCCTGAGAATTTTACATGCGTACTGTAGTTACTATCTAATTGTTTCACAAAAACACATTGACCAGCAAAATTTAGGGGCTTTGAGTCCCCAGGTCAGTTTTTTTACAGTGTTTCACAGTATTACCTGAAATAGCCTTCTGAACCTCTTAATTTTGTGAACTTTCAGCCTTTTACAGAAAAAAAAAAAATCAGGCTGAATGAGAATTAAGATGCTTGGAACTTGAAAAATATATACATCAGCTATGTTCATGCAAACTGCTTGAAAAGGTGAATATCCTGGTGGTGAAACATAAAAAACAACATAAAAATTTGCCCCTGGTTATATTCAAATATCTCCGAACAGCTACTTTGATAACTGCACCTTTAGACAAAGCACTCACTCTACTTGTAATGCTTCAGTGTGGAGGGGGTACTGTTTTAAAAAAAAAAAAAAAAAATCAAAAGTAATGGCTCAAACAGGCATAGCTTCAGAACGTAGCTTTTTATGAAAGTAAAACCACAGAACATTAAAAAAACAAAGGAAAAACCTAATGGTCCAAGAGCCATTTTGAATCCAGGCTTCGCTTCCCCCGGGAGCTGGCACAAAGAGAATCCCTGCACTGTGGCAAGATGTCCCATTGACAAAGGTAGCACTTCAGCAGAAAATTTCTTGTGTTTACACTACAGGTAGGTCAGAGGCACATTTTTTACTACTACGTGCATTTTAAATGGTCCTCCATTAGCATTTAAGGAGGATTTCTCCAATTTCTTAATTTTTTATGAAATTTGACATCCATGAACAGAGAAATCTCTTTCATAGTCTTAAGGTACTGATACATGGTTACACTTTTGTAGAAGATAAACTGGTAAAACTAAGGAAATGACTTCTTATGTCTGCTTACACAAATCTCTCTGCCTGCTGAAACAATTAATCAGTAGTGTCTTTCCTCACACATGAATGAGAAAGCATACAAAGTGTAGAGCACTCAATCCGGAGTCGTATGCAGACTGCATATTTTAATCCCTTTTATTAATTGTTTTGTTGTGAAACTCACCCAAAGAAAATACTTTATCAGTCGACTCCACTACCATTTGGTATCAAATTCACTCAGTATTTTTCCTTTTTAACTTGTCTTTTGTCTGGACTGAGTTGTTTCTAATTTATTGCTATACAACACTTGCAACAGGATCCTTCAAGTTTCCTCTCTTAACTCATGACACCTGGTTTTTGTTATTTTAAAGACAGACAAGGACATTAGGGCATTCATTCCACACATTGTAAAAACAACACTTTAAAAGGGTGGCAGACACGTGCACATAAACAGAACAAAACCCCTCCTCTTTTTCCAAAACCTCAGGAGTTTATTAGAGCTGGAGTATAATTCTGCTTCCACATGGAAGAGGTTTGGGTTTTGGCGTTCGGGTTTTTTTTCCTCTTACTCCCTGGTGACTCTGTGGTGTCACAATTTAACAAGGCTATCTCATACATATAAAAAAATTCATTTTGTCGGAATTCCTGAGGGCAGTGAGAGCTAACAAGGTTACCAGGAAGCAGTGGGGAGCCGTTACTGCCCGTGGCCCCTGACACTACAAGACCGTGCATGGGAGGTTCCTTATAGAACTTAGGGACTAAATTCTTCTAAATTCATCTTTGATTTTCAGGCAAAGTTTTAAAAGGTTTTAAAGTATTTCAGACAAATATTTGGGATTGGTAAAATTCATTCATTTTACATTTGCACAGAAGCAGTGCCAAGGATTTACCTGAGCTTATGCGAGGAAAGCCCTGTTCCCAGCCCAGAAAGAGCTGTTCAGTCAGAGACACAAAAGACGTATCATTTCCTGTGCAATTTCACACCACGTCTCTTTTCTACTTTTTGGGGCATTCTGTAGTTCATATTGATCTCCTTTTAATTTGTTGGCATATTAAAATCACTAGGAGGAAAGTTACCTAGCGGGTAGCTGGAAATGCTATACATCAGTCAGCCATCTTGCGATGTACCACAGCTCCATCTGAATTTTAAATATGAACAATGCCAGAGGGCATGCAATAACATTATGGATGTGTGTGTGTGTTTTTGTCTGACAACAATAAATGGAGAAGCCTGTCACGGACAGATAGAACATTCTGAAAAATTGAAGACATCTAATTACAGAGTCATAGGCTTTGCAGGATTATTGTAACAAAATATTGTGCAGTAATAAAATGATACTTTGCTCACATACAGCAACCTTTACTCAGCCTCAGTAAGGAATTTGAAACACACTATCGTACAAAATTCTGAACCCACAGCTGTATAGTTCTAATTGGACACATACTGGTTTTCTGTAGCTCTGTGAACATTTTCCCAGGCTTTTACATTCCTTTTACACCCCTTTGCTGACTAGAGCTGCACTACCTGTTTGGCTACGAAATCACAGCAACAACACCACGTGATTTAAAGGACCTTTCTTTTCTTTTTCTAGTACTTCCTAAATAACTAGGACTAAACTGAAGCACTAATGCTAAATTGTGGTTTTCTTTACAAAAGTCCTTAGGAAAAACCTTGAAGGAAAAGTAATCAGACATAAGAGCATAGAGGATGTGACACAGTTTGGCCCATTACTTCAATTCTTTCTCTGCCTGACCATGGTTTTACCCGTATTTTGCAACGTGCTGAGCTCCCATTATTACAATGTACTGTCATGTTCTGCGAATCTTAATCTCATTTTATGAGCACTACAGCATCAATACAGTATCACCTGTGTTAATTTTCTCTTCAGTAGTCAGTCACTCCCTAAAACATATGGCCATTATTTTCCCACTGGCAATAGTCAAAGGAGATAGAATTTGAAGTTCTCATTTAGGTATTTAAGAACTTGAAAGTGTATTTAACCTCAAACTTGATTAGTTGGCCCATTGACTTCAGCGAGTGACTAAAAATCAAGCTGCCTTTTCTAGGGATCAAGTTTTAGAAGTCAGTTTTCAAAATACTGTTCTTCAGAGAGCAATATATTTGTATTAAAATGACAATTTGGACAATAGCCAAAGCCTCAGCTATTCCAAGTTCCATGAAAATGTTCATTTATGCAACTCTCCAATAGCTTCAGTGCAGCGATGTAAATTTATATCAGCAACCAAGAAATTATAGAGATTTGTACTGTTACTGTATTATTTAGGACTCTTCCTTGAAAATTCTCAAGCAAGGAGTGAAACTGCCTGCACCCTTAATATGGGCCTGGGTTGGTGAAGAGAAGACTTGGAAACGCAGAGATAAAGATGACTGATAAAAACATTTCACATGCCCCAGCGATTTCTTATATACGATGTAACTTCTCCAGAAGAATAATTCTATTGTGCAAAACTATACTTAGTTTTAAAACCCCTTAAAACATAGGTCAGGCACTATCAAAGGATCCTTGGGTCTGGCATTTTAAAACTGCAGCAAGATGTACCACAAAAAGCGTAAGTGCAAAGAGAAAATTTAAAAGATAATAATTAACTTGTTCTTTAAAGGTCTCAAAACAAACATTTCTGACAATATTCTGCAAAATAAACTCTGGGATATTGAAAGCAAAATTTATGATCCATAGAAAAGGCCAGAATCTCTTAAAAATTTGTTGTGATTTGGTGAAGTGAATTTGTGGCTCATTAAAAAGCCTGATTTTCACATGCACTGAAAATGAGGATGCTGAAAGAATTTTTAAAGTTTTTCTGAAAATCAAGAGCACCCAAATTATCAGCTAACTTTTAAGAATTTGCAAAACATAAAAATAGCTCATGGAAACTGTTATCTTTCATTATTATTTTGTCACAAAGAAAATATGAAAGAGTAGGAGGTACATTCTACATATAAAGATAAAGAAAACCAAAATTCATTATGGAACTAGGAGAGGGCAAACAATTTATTCAGTGAATTTTGCCCTTTTCCCTCAAACCAACTGTTCATAAATATCAAAACAGGTTTTATGATCCATATCGTTCTCTAAATAATTTATTTTTTACATTGAATAGTTACTACATAAGTTCGCATTTTGTTGCAAAGGCCAGATGGGTTTTTTGGGCTTCCCAGCTGTGCTTCCCAGCGAGCTAATGGCATAAGCCCTTTGCATTCAGTAGTCACTCAGGAAAATTCAGATCTGAAAACTAGTGCTCAAGCCTATAGTCTGTGAAGGAGGGCGGGTGTAGAGCAGTTCGGAAGCGAAGCATGTAGCCAAAATGAAAGCAACAACAACAAAACCCACCACCAACAAAAGCCCATAGTTCTGTGCTGAGAAAGGTTTGGTATTCAACAGATTGCCAATTTCAAATGACAAAGTAATAAATATTTTCTGTGGAATGATGCTGAATCTGTGTAAGATGATGACCTGTAAGATATACAACATATATGCCTCATGATCTGGATGTAGCCAATAATGCTACGGAGAATATTTCTGCATTTTTCCTAGAGCAGAAAGGTAAAACACATTCAGTTATTTTTTAATATATAAAGTGATAGTTGCTGATGGGTGAGATAACATAAAACCGAGCCCTGGCAGCAGAGGTGCACAGTGCAGACATTCTTTTCTACAGACACAGATATAAAATAATCTGTTTTACAGTTTTCATTTCCCAGAACCAAATATTTCAGAGATGTTTATGTTAGTTTTGAAACAGCTTACAAAGCCCAGACCTTGAAGGTTTCCAAATGGAAAAGTGAAGTTTCTCAGTGATATTAATGTTTGGCTTACTTTTTTTCCAAATACTTTTTATTATTTTTTGTCCTAGAACAACATTTGGATGGAAGACTACAATAGTCTTTACAACAGCTTTTTTTTTTTTTTT
>NW_010418031.1:94453-100015 GCF_000710305.1 Buceros rhinoceros silvestris | reverse complement strand
TTTTTTTGGTGCATGTCATCCCATTCCACTCCCCCTCCCTTTTCTTTTTTTGTTTGATACCAGACACCTTCAGAATTAGAATAAGATGCAATCCAAGAAAATACCCAGCCTGCTCCAGATTCAGCCAGAAGTAGCAAAATAATTGCAGTCACTGAATGATAAATCTGCCTTTGGTCTGGTATATAAAAGAAGAAACATCAAGCGGTTCACATTCAGAAGCATTATTTAAAGAAAAATCATCCAACTGACCACCTCAAGACATACAACACCCTTAACTGTACAAACCTTGATCTCCTAAGGACTTCTGAAGTAGATTAGAGCTCACATCACAACTCAGAGAACAGACCTGTAAGCGGTTATGTTTAATAACCATTAGTTAGTTACAGTAGTGTTAGACAATCCCTTGCCACCGTTATTTCTGATTTTCATAGCTGTGATTCAGCAGAGCAAGCTGAAAAGATAACGAGAAACCAAAATGATTTGGTCAGTGTTGTGCAAACTTGTACACGCTTTCTCCAGTAGAAAGCAGGAAAATCAGTTCTGAACTATTAAGTACTTCCTACATAGGGTTGCCCGTGGAAATAGTTGGAAAACATTAATCTGTCAAAACAAAAACTTGCCACAGAAACATACTGGTTGCAATAAAAACTTAAAAGACAACTTTCCCAGTTTGTAACTTAATGCCAAAATAAGACAGTTACTCTCAGTAGTTAAAAAAAGGTTTGGTGAGCAAACTGAGGGGAGCAGAGAGGTGGCTCAACTCCTGGCTCTGAGCAGGGATCTGCATCCAAGGAAGCCCTTTCATCAGCCTGCTCTGTCTCTAGCACCGTCTGCACTAACACGTGCTAATGTCAGGCAGAGATGCCAGGAAGCAAAACATTCCCAGCACTGAATCTTTCCCCATTATTACAAATACTAGCTCATTATTCTTCTGAAAGTGAATTTAGAAATACTTTCCGTTGTGTTGCCTAAAACCCAAAACATATTCCTTTATATGTTTTGAAAGTACAATTCATCAAAAAAATTTTCACCATTTCCTTCCAGGTCTCAGGTGTATGTAACCAAGACATGACTAATTTTGCGATACGCAGGTATATCAGTTGTTGGAACACTAGATCTGTGTGAGTACTGGAGTCAAGACAAAGAACACACGGAGTAAAAAAGGAAAGTCAAGTCATACTTGTATTGACTACCCGTTATGACACCGTAAAAGAGGTGTCCTGGCTCCAGTTTTTAAAACACACTCTGGATGGTGAGACGCACCTTTCTGATGACATCATGCTCCTTCAGCAGTATTAAAAGGAGGAAAAATACTCTCTTCACTTGTATACTATAAAGGAAAGCAGCATCAATATGCTGACTACATCTACAGAAACCACAGTGACAGATATACACAGAAAAACAAGTGTGTAAAAGTACTTTGGTATATAAATTCTCAGTAAAAATGGGTTTAATACCTCAAATTCCTAAGTTGCTCACTGATGCAAGAGCTGAATTTTAAAGTATACAGGACATGAGAACACATACAGTTTAAGGACTGAGTTTAAGGACGTAGATTGGCATAGCTTCAAAAGTTTAAAAAATAACACACTTTACGAAGAATTAGCCAGCATTCCCCACTGTTAACTCTGTATCAGCTTTAAGAACTAACAATGAGCAGAAAATCCAGTGGTGTTTATGAAGGGAACAACCACCATTCTTATGAAAGGTTAACTACGCCTTTTCTTCTGCAAGACTGGTAAATTTAAAATGAATAAACAATGAAAATGTACCGGCTACAATAATCATGACAGCAGCAGTCTTTCAGAAACACAAATCTAAGAATGCTTTAAAGATATTTCTATTCATCTTCACTGCAGAACTGGATTTTTAACCTTCGCATTTCACCAGCACCTAAAGGTCTCTCCTGAGATCACATAAGAGAGTTTTCAGTAAACTAAGCACAGCCACACACTATATAACAAACATTTAACTTTGGCTTTCACAAGAGGTATGTTATCAACCACCACGTTCCATCAAAATTAAAATCTGCCTTTGTATCTAATTACCAGTGTTTCACAGGTGATATTCCTTGAGCCAACACAATGCAATCACAGAATATTAATGTTGTAACATGGCTAATTTAATAAGTCATGTGTGCCAACAGCATTGCTAGGGAATACTGACATCACGTGGCTTGAGGCAAGGGAAGGCTCACTGAGAACGCTGCTGAGGTGTGTTCGGACATATTCCAGATGACGGTACCTGGCATTTTCCCAGATATTCTTTATTTAGAGAAATAACTCCTATATGGTCAAGCAGGTATGTCAGTGCAGCTAAAGGAACAGAAAACAGGGAAATCTTTTTATAGCAAAATTTACCTAGAAGCAAATGTCACATTGAAATAAAACAGTTTTCTTCTGCCAGTGGGCACAATTCTGCTTTCATTAAACAGATGGAAATTAAACTCCTCTAGCTAAAATTGAGCTAATTGTCTCTACCAGCATTCCTTTTCACTGAAGTTTTCACACAGGTGAAAATGTGGCCAGTACCCAGGCTTCAGAGTGTTGTACTAAAGAGACCAGCGTATTTTGCAGCCTTAAGTAATGTTACTAAACGGATGATGATGGGAAATGCAGAGTTAAATCCACTTGTGAACAATCTGACAACGTTGTAACTGTTTAAAAGGATCCTAATGACAGATATTTTCAGTAGTTAACTTAGATGAACATACCAAGGACATCTTATGTATGATTTTGTTGCTTACAACCAAATAGCAGTGTAAGTGACAACCTGTCACTAAATTAAGCAGGTAAAAAAAATTTAAAAAACCAGCATCTGATGACACAAAAGATTATTGTCTAATAAAAGGGAGAGGGGGGGGAAAAAGAAATCTGGTAAAAGCTAATAAAACAGCCCAGAGTCCAGAAGCAGACTGCATGTCTTTAACACTACCCTTTAAGAGCTTTCAAGTTAGCAAAGCACAAGGTATACTTCTCCTCCTGTGCTGGATTTGTATCTAAAGCAGTAGAGTCTTCTCCTGTTTTGGTATTACATAACTACTTGTAAACACACACCCCAGAGCATTCAATTATTGTGCATCCTGCACAACCCCGGGTCACATAAGAGGCAGGCAGAAGATGTTCAGCAGACCTTCTCCTTACCAAGAGAGGAAGTTAAAAGGAAGGGCAGCAGCTGGAGCTTTCACCCCAAACATCTGTCACAGATTGGCTCAACCTGAGTTACCCATAATAGTCTATTATTCCCTCTCTGCACCTCCGGTTTTTCTGGGGACTCTTCCAGAAGAGTGACAATGTCATTTCCTCCCCTAATGAAGGTAAGAAAGAAAAACTCAAAATAAATTCCTCATTTCGTCAAGAATTTAATTGGAGCCAAGATTTTAGTACCGATTTGATAGGCACTAAAACACAGGACAAAGGAAGGATTAAACTGACATATAATGACACACCTGAAGTGTGTGTATATATTATACATACACAGTTCAATTTTTTAAAGTACAGTATACACAGATCTTTAAAAATATTTAAAATAATAAAATGCTACATACTGTTTACTCATTTTGTTTTCACTAAATTTATTGTACATACTTTTTACTTTTTCCCATGAGAAAAACAGAAATAAGGCTACTGCAGTGCTGTGACTGTACTGCCAAGAGTGCTGGACTACTACAGCATAAGTTTAGAGCATATTAAGAGTAGCAGCTTAAAAGTTATGGCAGAGATTGCAATATTAAGACTATAGTGAGAATGGATTAATTTTGTACCATTTTCCATTCTCATTAAATTGTTTATTAATCAGTCACAATTTCTGTTCTTTTTATGATCTTTTGTAAGAAGACATCACAATTCTAATTATAATATTAGTGATATAATTTGTGACAGTGCCGTGGGTACATTTTGTAATTCATGTTCTGCGTTATCATGACCAGAATACACAAGTGCTCTTGTTCTCCAAGAAATCACTATGAATTTAATCATTCTGAAATGACTGAACATCACTTCAGTCCACTGGAAAATATCTATCTTGACTTTGAGAGCAGACAGTCTGGATAACGTATCAGAGATACCCGAACAGAACAGTGAAGCAGCAGTGTTTACAGTGGTTGGAACAAAACCTAACAGTAATTCTAGGACACCTCATATATGTTTGAGACATGAGTTAAGAAATCGGCAATTTTCTATAATCCCCTCAGGAGTGCTCAAAATTATTCCTCTGGGGTACTGAGATGAATTAGTTCAGATCTATGCAAGTATACGCCAAAACATTATTTTTCCAAGTGGTAAAACACACAAAAAAATTGTCCCTTGTTAGAAAATGCCTTAAATACAGACGTGGGTGCACAGACAATTGTCTCTTCGAAGAAAAATCAAGTCATCAAAGGTGCTGAACTCCTAAGTAAAATTTTTTTGCTGCTGCTATGTAATAAATCTTACATTTGCCAAGAAATAACCTGTATCCTCCTGAAAAATTTACTTACTTGTGGAGTAGTAAAGATGATGTCAATTGTCTTAACTTGTTTTGGTATCAAATTCACTTTAAGTCGTATTGAGCTTATTTTGGCAGGATTTATTCCCCAGAGCCTAACTTCAGAACAATTAGTCTTGCCACTGGCAAATATATCACTGCAAGTATTCAAAGCAACTCGCCTTATCGTCTTTGTGAGTATCTTCTGATAAGTAAACCGATTAAAGTTTCTTTATATCCAAACTGCTTTTAACAGGTTCCTACCTAGTTTCAAAAGCTTGCCTGAATATTACTCATGCATAAAGCTTTGGGGGGTTAATCAGGCTGGTCATTAGTTATTCCACGTGATCTGCAGACAGAGATTTGCTTCTCAGACACAGTTGCTTCAGCAGTTACTAAATGTGTGTTCCAAATGCTAAGGTGTCTAGATAAGAGCTGCAATTAATGTGGCAGATTTGTATTGCAACACTTCACTGGTACCTAACTCTATGATCTATCATTAGATCGGCTCATAGTAACACTGATAAATTACAGCTGTATGAGTTCTGTGTGCAGCATTTGGTAAGCAATCTTATCTCTTTATTGTTTCATCATACGCACTACTGATAAATTTGACTAATAATCAGACAATTCCATATCTTATTTCATTAGTTACACCCAGTGATGTAGCTAGTGCATAATCAAGTGCTGTCTACTGGTAACTTCAAGTAGACTAACACACATCTAAGGCACATGTTCTTACCCAGCTAGAATTTTTTGTGTCCTATCAGAATGTCAGGACTTCAGCCCAGGATTTCCCAGTGAAAAAATCACCCCCACAGAAACTCTCCAGAGAAGTAAGAATGACATATCCAGAAAGTATGAGAATATACAGATGAGGTGTAACTCCAGAATATATCAGCCCTTTATAATACACATAGGTTTTCTGGTAATCTTAGGCAGAATTATGGGAGCCTCACCTCGAGCCGAACGAGCAATGTGAAATCTGTATTTTAGCACAGGTTGCATGTCTTGCACATGTGACAGCTGTCACATCACACGTCAATCCCTTCACATACACCAACATTTTAACCTGAATCAAGAACACATGAAAGAGTG
>NW_010418031.1:69006-94380 GCF_000710305.1 Buceros rhinoceros silvestris | reverse complement strand
AACACATGAAAGATTTTTGAAGATACCGCCTCTACTTAGTAGCGCGTAGGGACACTAGCAATGCAGCTTCCCAAGGCAGCCTGATGTGCTTTAGTCCCTATCTGCGAAGAAACTTTTTAAATAATCCATATCCATTCATTTAATGGCACTCTGCTAGCAAGTCAACTTACTTCCCAAAACACGTGGCAAGAAAGAGACTGAAAGAACATCCCTATCCTTTATGATAACAAACTACCAAGAGATGGTAACTTGGTTCACTGCAAAAACATGAGACTAAAAATAATTAGTCACACTGTGCAATTGTCTGGTTGTTTCTATAAGGAGAATTTTACACTTAAATTAAATTAAAACAGTATCAGACATAAATAGTGATGGAGCAGCTGTTTAGATTATATCAAGCAGCAACTCCCCAAGCAATTTTTTGCCCTTTTTTGGCGCTGAATTGTCCCTAATCTCCTAACAGCTGAATATGCTGTACCTATATCTCATGTATGCGTACTTCCTGGGACCACCATGCAAAGGCAGATCTATTCTTAGCTGATGGTATTTTTGGTCACAAACAGAGAAAGAAGCACGTTCTTTACCAGGCTCCCATTTCCCTCACTAAATCTCCACTCCTCTTGGTATCTACATCACCTCACTCTCAGCTCTGAGAACACGTGGGCTTTTGGAGGGGACAGCTAGCACTTCTCTCAACATGAGGCTTTGCCTCCCAAGAGTGCCCAAGTCAGTGGTCTCAATTGCACTTGTTTTCCCCAGACCCACTCCCTCATTCCTTCCTGGTCCTGCGTTTGAGGACCTTACAGACAACCCTGACTCTGAATACTAGCTCTCCCAGTTTCATCTCAAGAGTCTGAACCTTGTTGAGAATAAATAACAATCTTCACAGAGCCAACAAAGGAGGTACAGGCCAAGAGTAAGCAGGAAAACAGAAATGACACTAACTACAGTGATCGCTATGAATTCAGACAGGAAGATTTCAGGATCTCAGAAAAAAATACCTGTGACTTCAGTCCACTCGTACATTTGCATATCTATTACATGATTAGTAATTTATTAAACACAAATGCAAATACACATAGAGTAAAGACTAGTTCATAACCAGAATTACTTGATTCTGTTTTGCTTTATTGCAACCAAGCTGAAACTATTTAAAAACATCAGGAAAAAAATATAGAGAGAAGCTTATGTGCTGGACAGTACCTACATACATCCAACATCTTTTTCACCATTTGAGCTCATCTGAAAAGTGATTAAGTTCTTGTTGCTATCGTAAAGTCAGTCTTACAGCTTTAAATAAGATGGTTGACTTCAGTGGCCTGTTAATGAAAGCTGCAATTTCCTTCAGAATGAAGCCATAAGTGTGACAACTTTCTCTGCATTTTGAAAGCTTACTGAAATAAAGCAGCAAGAAGTAATTTTTTGAGATGTCTAATACAACACCCCTTGCTACACAGAGAAACTAAGTTTGAATAAAATACAGTGCTTCTTTCTCAGAAACAGTTAAAGACTGAAATTCTATTCAGTGCCCTTGTAAATAGCATGGAGAAGAGTTTCAAGGAGAAAATAGTTGTTCAAATAATTTTAAGAAATTTTCAAAACTATTTTTAACTCATTCATAATAAATCTACATAGAATCACAGAAATGAGTTTGAGATGCTGCAGCCTTTCTTTGTGCTTCACGTATAAAGTAACCGTTCTACGGTTATAGAGTAGAAATAGAGTAAAATGGTAATTTCACATAAATATTAACTTCTGATACAAACTGCTGATCCCACTATAGATGCTCAGTGAGTTAATAGGATTGGTTGAAGCCATTGCTAATGTTACCTGTTTTCTAGAGCCTAAACCCACAGTTCTGAAGAATGCAGAAAAGCAAACTCCATACCATGTCGCAGCAAGGTTTTTGTGAGGTGCATTTCAGTACTAAGTGATTTATCATCCCGCAAGAGGCATGTTCTCATACATTAGACATCTTAGTCAAAATCCCTTTAAAGTGTTCTGTTTCAAACCATGTATACATGTAAGTTAAATGCCTGCCATTTAAAAACAAAACGAGGCTGATTTCAGAAATCATAAATGGTAGTTCTGGGCACTAACAGCCGCTGTTAAAATCTCACAGACTTCATCTCAGGTTGGCAGCTGTGCAGGTCTGTGATCCCCTTTATCCTTGCAAGTTTCCCTACCTGCTTCCATGACTTGGGTCACTGTAAAACCCTGAAAACTGCCCAATTTTTGCATTGTTTCAGTACAAAACTATGCCCTGCTGTGACATTGCTATTCACTCCACATAAATCAACCAAAGACTTTGCTTGACAGAAGCTCAGCTCATCTTGTCTTGTACAATCATTTTTATTAGTACTACCTGTACCCGTGGGCAAGTGAATGAATATGACTGTACTCAGATGCCCTATTCATTGCTTATTGTAGTTTGCCCAGAGAACATCAACTTGCTGCACTTCCTGTTTCCTTGTCCTTAACGTACAAAAGAATGAACTGTCTGTATCTGACACATGCATGCTCTGCCAGAATAAAAAATCTGCAGTGGCAGGCCAAATACCTTCACCAAGGATAAGTAAGAGAGTTGGTCATGCTCCTGCCAAATCTGAGAGCTGCTGGAAAAGTCATCACTTCTACCCTTTTCACACCCTTCAGCTAAATCGCTGTAGCCTCTCCTACCACCCTCCTCATCTCTGAATGTGTTACAGTAAGTTAAATAGACATTCTTTGACTTTTTCCTAATGCTTTTGATAGCTTTGGTGTTGAAGTCAGCAGAGCAAATCTTTGAAATGTTCCAGTGCTATCTCGGAAGTTACAAATGTAGACATTCATCTTGGCTCTGCTTTTCGTTGGTGCATAGGTTACATCTCTGCTTTAATGCCATATGAATTTGAAGGAAAAAAAAAACAGCTCTTTCATCATATTTAAAGCTGGCAGCATTTGCTGTGAGTGTGGGGTTCACCTTTAGGGATAAATGCTGCAGTTACAGGGGGCCAAACCATTTACTGTGTCTCTAGTTTGGGCAGTATTCCTGAGACCAAGAAGCTCTATCCATACTAATTTGAGTAATGCTTTTCGTATTTGAAGCATTGCACTTGTATTTCACAAACCATTATTAGTAGTAGTTATGGAAGTATCTTGGGACTCTAAGACACTTTACAGCCATTTTACAGTTCATATCAAACAGCTGCATAGGCAAAAGTAGCTGCTGATTTAAATAGCTTAAGTATTTTTCTTAACCAAACAGAGATCAACAAGTTGGGTGGAGTTTCACTGAAAACACTTGTCTCACTATAGAACAGATATAAACATATGTTGTTTGTCTGCAGCTAATTTCTACTTCCACTTCTGTAATGTTCTTAGGTTCCCACTAGGGTAGGAGCAGCCTGGGAAAAGTTAAATCATAATCAAATGAGTAAATTATCAGCGACACCTAAAAGCAGTTGCAAACTGCCTCATCATTTCAGTTAAACTGAGAACTCAGCTGGTTTATGTCTGCATTAGTCAAGCAGTACCAATCAGTAAATTATTACAGAGCAAACACCATAAATCTTCATTGACTAACAGTGATGAGGAATTTCCTGCAACTTCCTCTAACTGATCCTCACCCTCTTGACAGGAAGCACAGCTCTGCAATGTCTAGGAGCCACAGTCTGTACTTGCCTACTGCCTCCTTCTCGGGACTCGATCATCCTGGTGGTATCTCTGTCAGAGTTTACATACAGATAGAACCCAACCCATGCACAAAAGATTAATAGTAGTTCTTTCCAAGAAATGCCTACACCTTTATAGAGCTGGTCAATACACGGGCTTAAAAAGCTTAGAGACTGAAAGCAGTGTCCCAACGTGTTACAGTAAGACAGTAAAATACTATAAATCCAGGTTCAGATGCCATTTGAAAAACACCATGTGATATGATGAACAACTAACCATTTTGAACACAGCTTTACACTGATTCTTATCACATTTCTAGCAACATTTGGTGGTACGGGCTCTGCTGGGAATTCATTCAGACTTCTCAGAATAGTTTTGGGTAGCATGAAATTATAGTTTATAACAAGAGGATATAAAGTGCTCTATGACATATTGTTGTCTCAGAAGGTATGGTGGTGAAGTGATGTGTCTGTCCTTGCTCACAACACAAGTAATAATATAATATGTTAAAAAGAACATACTTAGGGTTTGGTTTGTTTACCAACTATGGATTTTCAAAGGCCTTAACAAGGGACAATAATTCCCATCACTCCTACTACAGCCTGATACATAATGTATTAGGTTATAGAAAATGTGTATTCATGAGACTTGTTTGGCTTTTGTCAAAAAGAACTGTGAAAAATTATGATGGAACAATTTTCATTTCTGACACATTGTTTTTTTAGTTCATTCATGACTGGGAATTGAGGGGCTTAGAGTTTTGTCTGCTGCAGATGTCACAGAGAGGAGAGGAGCTACAGAGCTTCTTACTTTCTGCTTTGTTGCTGACAGTGACAGGAGACCTAAAGGAAATACTTCTCTTGACATTAAACATGATGAGTAAATCCCTAGGCTACTCTCCCGCTATACTGCATTAGAAAAGCCATGGCGCAAGGCATTTGGGAGCACATAAAAACCAGAACTGGCCTATGGCAAGAAACTGACTTTCAATACAGGACCCTGGAATTGTTTATAATAATAACAAAAATTGAGAATCTAGGTAAAAGCTCAGAAAGCTTAGTAAGTTTGACAGACAAAAAGAATATTTTCTTTTTCGATAAAACTTTTCTTTAATTGCTTTCAATACGCACACTGACTCTTTTCACTGTATTTCCTTCATCCAAATATTTTTTCTGAGGTTGTAACTGCCAGCATGACAAATTCAGTGCCAATTAAGGAACTCAGAATCTTTAAAAAAATACCAATTCCTCCATTATAAGAAAAGAAAAAACTCACCAGAGAATACATTTGAATTCACAGCTGCAGTTAGTTGTCAACTAGCTCAATTAACTTTGATTCTTTTGGGGAGCTAAAAGTTCTGGAGAATGGCAACAGCATGGGAAACCTTTCAGCTTTGGTCCCTGCCTGAGCCATATATGCACATAGTGGAGTTTGCGAATTTACTTCCCCTGAGATCTGCAGAGATTGTAGTAACCAGACACAATATAGTTGCCTAGAAGAGGAAAATATCCCTCCCTTCATTTCTGGATGTGTGGTGTAACTCTAATATTTAGTAGTGTAGTTGTTTTATTTACTCCACCTTTTTATTTTGATTTCAACATGCACCCCAAGCTCTAGCGTCAAGGGCAAATTGCACAAAGGGCAGACCAGCCAGCTTTGCTTGCGCAGAGAACTGAGCTCAACCAGCCAAAACCCCTCTGCACAATGCTAGCAAGAAGCCATCCTCTCCTAGGAACCTCCTAGGTCCTACCTTTCTTCAGATGAAATCACAGCTGGCTCTGATGAGTGATATAAAGACCAAAAAGCAATTCTTTGGTTAAGTTTAAAAAGTTGCTTAGGTCAAGTTTCCTCTTTAAAATAGGCATTCCTTTTCCCAGATCAAAATTCTTTCTGAATACGAAACATAATATTTTGTTATTTGGAATTTTATATATTTCATCAAAGCCTTTTAAAATGGTATCAGATGTCTTTCCTGCAAACACCTACCCCGGTACAACAGGGGATTCACATTCCTTTCTTCCCGGCCGCAGCTCTGTGGTCACAGCCATGCCGTAACCGACAAGCACACCCAACTGTTTCATCTCTGTCACTTCCCCTGAAGCACTCCCACGCAAAGCAGAAATTCTTTTGTTGTACCACAAATGCACAACCCTGCACTTTATAACACTAATTTGATTCCAGTAATTCTGTTACTCCCCAGACAATCTATTCCTCCTTCACAACGCTCCAATTCTCCTCTTTGTTGAGGATTTCAACTTTATCATGAGCAAATTTCTTTGTCACACTCCCTCCTTGGTATCAACATCTCTGAGGAAGATATTTGTGTGATCCCAAACCATTTATTTCAAGAACTCTCCTCTTATCCAGACAGTCCTCCCGAGCTTACACTGTCAGCTAGCTCCTTACCAGCTCACTATTTCAGAATTTGTGGGTTTAAATAGCATTTTTCCACAGCGCATACCAAATCAGCTCCTCACACATGAGCAGACCAGAAGTTTACATCTAGAAAGCTGCTACCTTATCTAAGAGATCAGAGCTATCTAGCCTAAACTGTTTTTCATTGCTTTTTATACCACTCTATCTCCAGTTTCTTCAGTGTTTGCTCTTTGACAAATACACGGCCAGCCAAACTTTTTTGATGCTAAATCGTCCACCTTCTTGGCCATAGCCTTATCTTTACACACATTTCTACTAAACCTTTCACTCTCCTGTCCAAGTTCTATATTATCCTACTTTCTTAAAACCCAGAAAAATATTTGCTTTGTTTTCTTTTGTCTTTTTTTCTCAGCCTGTTTCTTGCCAAATCGAATCCATGCCTATTATGGGTAGGAGAAAATACTTTGCAGAATTCAGGTTCTCGCACTGCTAAAGAGAGATCCTGTGAACACCTGTCTACAATCAAAAGGCTATACCTGCCACTGTATTTCCTGTTAAAAAGTGGGTCTGAAAGACAGATGCCCGTTTGTTTGTCTGTGTTTCCCGGGATGTTATCTTTTATTTGAAGTTGGGTGGTTAATAAAGGAGGACAGGTTTTTCTTTCGTTTCTTGTGGTTGAGGTGGGTCGTTTTATCTCTGAATTTTTAAAATGTGGAAGCGATGTAGCAATGCAAGAACTCTGAGACAGATTACTGTGCCATTTTTTCTCCATCTGCTGCTTCAGGCACTGAGATATTTATAAAGTAAGAAACAAAAGTGAAAATATTAAGTTTCAAGAGAGCAGTGACAAAGCGCAAGAACTATTTCTGTAACAGGCATGGTTCATGAGGCATGAAGACATCGACTCTTAGCTAAACGGAAATCTAGAGAATCAAAGACACCTTAATTAAAAGTTCAGTGTAGACATTGCAATTATTAACCTTCACAAGAAATAGGCAATAAACTAAGCTGTTATATATCTGCATGCTAAATGGGTAGATTAATTTTTCTTCACAAGGCCAAGTTGGGTTGCTTACAGAAAATTATGTGGAAACATTTTGGTCTGCATCACTGAGACCTTCTTTAATCTTTAAGGAATTAATTTTTAAATTAAAAAATATAGAAGCTTTTTAAAGCTTTGCTTCGTTAGAGACAGAGAGCAAAAGCAATCACTAGTCTACTGCCATTTTCCACATTCTTAGCTCATATTTTCAATTTATGTGGATAATTAATATATGATCATTTAATTCCTTTAAATATTAAAACAAGTGTTTAAAATAAGTCTTTCTCAACGACCACCTCATTTTATAACCTGCCACCACTCTGATTTCCTTGGTATCCTTTTAATATTCAATAGCTTTTATTTTTATGATCAGATTTTATCAAATTCAAAGGCTGTTCCTTTTTTATTTTTAAAGGGTACGTAGGCATACATCATTCCCTTAAAGCAATACATCAGTCAAAGCTATAAAGACGTACCCTTCTCTGTGGAAATCCGGTCTAAATATAACTGTTTCTTTTAAATCTCTTTTATCAACTGTTTCAAGTAGATTCTAGAAGACTACTCTGACAAATTACAGTGAAGTGATTGCATTGATAATCACAAAGTTCAAAACCATAAAACTCAAATTACTGTTCTTTCATTTGCTGTAATGGAGCAAAAGGAATCAACTGCAGGCACAATCTGGCCAATGAGACATAGACTTTATGTCATTTAGAAATTAAAAATACATCTGAACTGCTCCTTAAAGTCTAATCATAATATATATACACATTATGGTAACATATATATTTTTATGACTTTATATTCCTGCATGCTGAAGTAAGACACATCATAACTGGAGGGATGCAAGTATGACTTTAAAGCATTGGCCAGTTTTGCTCTAGAACAGAAAGGAAGTGCATTAGGGAACAGGGAGCTACATAAAAGCAACATAAAGCTGTTACCAGGCTTTCCATCATCACTCTCAGCTGTCCCTGATAGTCTGTGACATCTGCGACATCTGTGATGTAGCCTGGAAAAATTCCCCGTGTCCCTTTCTAACCTGATGATTTTTTTCAGTGAACATTGTTAAACAGAAAAAAAAAATCCAGAAACAAACCTGACACAACATTAATTGAGGCCTAGTGATTTATGTTTGTTTTCTCTTCATCCAGACCAATTCAATACCTTTCTGAATCTTTTATGATGCTTGTTATAGCCTTTACACCTCATTTATTTCACATACTATCCTCTGAATCATCTCAAATGCAGATGTATTTGTTATAAAAGATTTTGCTGAGACCTAGAAATATTTTCCCCTTTCTAAAAAGGCTACATAAGCATCTTAAATTATTCTTTGCACAAATACACAATGACAACTTCAGCTATTACAGAGTTCAGACAGGTTAAGCTTTATCTGCCCCATGGTAGTGAAGGGAGAAAGTACAAAGCACCTCCTCTTTCTCTTACATAGGCAGACTTTAGGGACATAGAATCTACTTCAGCAGTCGAACAGAGCAAGGATAGAAAATGACACCTGGAGAGAAGACCAAGGACAGGCGTGTCTCCATAGATGATGCGATAGCAGACACAGTATTACATCTGAGTTGTAAGGAGGTTACATATTTTTGCAAGATCTGTTAGTACCATAATTTCCCAATCATCTCTCCTAAAGTTAAGCAAATGCTTACGGGTAGCTGCTTTTTTTCAGGGCAATTCTAAAAGAATGAGAGGTATTTTTCAGTGGGAGAGGGGGAAAGAAATAAAAAGCACCAAGCATAATGTTTCATTAATTTAAACTTTCATCTTTGATGAGGGTTTTGTTATACGTCTCTGAAGTTGTTTAATGTAGAGGTGTAAAAAAAAATTAAGTAATGGCAAATATTCAAAGTATCTTTTCCCCAGCATTGCCCCATCAGCTTTAAGATTAGGAAGCATCACTTGCATTAGTTTCATGTTTCAAAGGAGACAGGTTGTCTTTTTGAGAGCTACTCGATCAAGAAACAATACCTGAGATCAGAAGCAATTAGGTTTACATTCGCACACCTCAGGAGAACAGATTTGAAGTACTCTGCTAGGCAGACTGACTCAGTGACACAAGCTTACACAGTAATAGCCTAATACAGGGGAGAAAGTCTGAAAGAGTGCAACAATTCGGTAGCAAGAAGTTCAAAATACTGCACTCTGGCACCAACAATTAACTGCACAAATACAGAATGAGGAACAAGTAGCTGCATAGCAGAGCTTCATCTGAGACTGCAGGGCTATGGCAGATCTCCAGATGCACATGAACAAAACTGTGACACTACTCTTGAAGCATAAACAGCAGGAGCAGATATAATCCCAGTGCTGCACTTGCCCAGCACTTGGAAGATCTTAGCTGGAATATAATGACCAGATTTCCTCTAACCAAACAGAGGATGAAATATAAAATTTTAAAGAATAGATACACGTATTTTTTACTATTCTAATCAGAAATTGGTGTTAAGACTGTTTCTCACAGGAGATTGACCTCTTGCTATGAAATGTAGAAAAAAATGCCCAGTACTGCTTCAGAACACAACTTTTTTTTCCTAACGATAGGCTTTTGACAACACGTTTGGCATTTCAAATATTTAATGTAACCAACAAGTAGAAAAGTCAAATAGTGCAACAACATGCCCAGTATTTTGTAAAACACCTGAAAATTTCAGTAATTTCATAAAACGTTGTCCCGCAATGCGATTGCCCTGTGTGGACACACAGGTAGTGCGTTGTGATACAAAGTCTGATTCAAAGCCTCTGTGCTGCACAAAACCACATTCCTCTTCTCCAGAAAAGGATTAAATCAGAAGATATCAGAGAATGGAATTGTTACATTAGCAAGATCTGCAAAGATGCTTCTCACATCTATAATGAGGAAACGCAGCTGGAGAGAGAAGACTGAAGAAGCAGAAATCCTGAAACGCCCAGAGCATCTTTTGTTTCTTTTTGTAAACTCTGGGTTCTTTCAAACCATCTTTGTCTACGTTAATTGAAACAGCTGAAGTATATCTACATTAGTACTTTGTCTTCCAAAACTGAAGCATTAGTACACGTCCTACCATCATGAGTCATAACACACCACCAACAAAGCACAGTTTTGGTTGTTCAGATGTTGAAAATTCCTCTGAAGTATCTTTCAAGGATACACGTTTCAAACAATTTAAAGTTTTGTGTTTTTATTTTCATGCCCACTTCTTTCTCCTGCAATCCGTTCCACACAAAAGCAAGGCACAGACCATCACATAATCTCTGAACTTTCTTACACTTTCTAGTAGCTAAGATGAGCAGATATCTCCACATCTTTCAAGGATGCAACTAAGATGAACCATCTGCACTCCTGGCTTACAGACTGAGTTTAGGCACTTCCTTACACAGCTGTTCCTGTTTTCATATGTAACTACCAGCAGATAGACTAGGAGGGTATGAATATAAATTATTTTAAATTATTATTAAGATTTTAAAAGACAAATGTAAAGCAATCTAGATAACAGAAACAGTCCCCCTTTGGTTTTCCTCATGAAAATAATATATTTACACATTATTCCTCCAAACTATACATGGTGTGTAAAATATATTGAATACAACTGCAGAACATGTAGCTTGAAATAAAAACAATCCTAGGTGTAAATTACCTCAATATTTATCTCATCTAATATGCAAACTAAGACAATGTGTTCTCATTAACATCGGCTCCATTTCCTTTAAGCTAAACTAAATCTTCAGCCACAGCAGAAAGAAAAAGAGTATCTGTAGTTCTCTTTGAAGCTAATGAGGGTGTGATTAGCCTCCCGCTTTGTTATGAAGTGGCGTGTTCAGGAGAACTCACCCGGGGTGAAGCACAACAGAAGCACACGCAACCCAAAACGCGCTTAGTACGGTACCATATTGTGCACACATGAAATACAAATCAATAAAAGGTAAATTCCAGAGAGCTTCTGAAATTTAAATGTGCAATAACATGGAAAAGCATTTAACAGAAGCAGAAACGGCATAGACCTTGGTGACAATCTGAAAAGCAGCAAGAGGATTTTTCAGGAGACAGTGCATCTTAGAAGCCATGAAACGTATCACTCACTGCAAACCAGCGCGTCAGCTGTGTGGAATCTGTGTTATTATTGCTGTTGTTTATAAGCATTGAATGTTCTGTTTCATTTTAAAAAACCACCCCAAAACAACAAAAACCCAAAACAAACACCCCACAAAAACCCTTATCACAACTGCACTTCTAATAAATAGTGCTGCCCCCCAGCCTCCAAAGATTAATGTGATGATTTTGTTGCTCTGCTGAACAGAACAACATAATGTTATTTATCAAACCAGTTTTAATCCCTCATTGTCCATAACGATAGTTTTTAATTAGCAATTTGAACACTTCCACACGCTACCTGTATTCAGCTGAAGCAACGAGCTATGTGGCTTCCAGCAGCCTTAGGGGACTGAAAGCTAGAAAATGTTGCAATCCAGGATCGTTCTTAATTTCCATATGTTGATAAGCACTTCAGGTGTCACCAGCACGGTGAATTGAGAGCTCCCAAATGAAAACATGCAGGGAAAGCAATGGTCACACTACTAAACAAAGAGAAGGAAGCTGCTCACTACAGTGCAAGGAAACAAAAGCGAAGATCCACTTGTGAACCAGCTCCTCCAGAGAGATTTGACGGTATCAAATCTGATAGCAGATGAGCCCCTAACAACTGTAAGTGCTACAGATACATGCAAGGGCTGTATAAACACAGAGGCCAAGGCTTCTGCTGCTCGGCTCTGTGAGAGAAAGGAAAGCTGCAGGAAAAGCCTTGCAGGTCTGGAAATCACACCCCTTCACCCTGCTGCCTCCTCTCCCACCAGCCCCGAAGCCGCAGGGCTGTCAGCCGGGCTGGCCTGGGTGGCAAAGAGAGGGCAGCTCTACTTTAGAAAATACACAAACCCATCTATTTCAGAAGCCTTCAAACCAGCTTCATGTGCTGTTCACGTGGCGGGATTAGCTAGATAACACAGTAGAGCTAAAGCAACTTGGCAAAGGGCTGGTCCCAGGATTACATTTGAGTGTCATGATGTACCATGGGGGCTGTAACAGGTCCAGTGTCAGTGGTGGATCTACCACCCTTGTGAGAGATGCTGACACACTACAACTAGTGGCATCTCCCTTGAAGTTTCAGTCCTAAAAAATGGTAATAAAAACACTCAACCTGTACTGCAGTGGCACTGCCCCATCTGACCTACTCTAATTCCCATCCCCAAGGAGCAGTGGGTAACCTGGAGCTGCCAACACGGCAGACTACAGCCAGCCGTGCTTCTTCTACAGGTGGAGAGGCACAAGGAATCTCACGGGGAGGCCACCATCATGGACCCTTCAGCTGATAGGGAAAAATGTTTCATGATGATGATGACTCTCTTCATCCTGCTCCACAGCAGCAGCAGCTGTGGCAAAAGGGCAAATCAACTAAGGGGACAGGTTTTATATTCTTTGGGAGTTATCTTAGCAGTTTCCCACCAACTACTTTATTATCATCAGTAACAGAAGTCTGCAGTCCAGGTCCTGGGTTTGTTCACCCCTTATGTCTTCCAGAGTAGTGAAGCTAAGAAAACCTGTCCACAAGAAATGGATTTATCCCACTTGTGCCATATTGCCCAAGCAATAACAGCACCTTCTACATCCTTAGCTGGGACTAGACATTGCTAGTCTGTTTTATAACCAAGATAAGCTGAGTTCCTTGAGACAAACCTGTTCAAGTCACTCCAATATACACCCAAAGAGGGGCACAAAGCCCTTGCAGGGGTATGGGGCTGATAACCGCACTCCCTGTTTCTTGAGATGTTGTCAGGAACGCAGAGTACCAGAACCAGAAAAAAATAAGGAAAAGCCACGTACAGCTTTAAAGCCAGCGAAGAGTACTAGCATTTTAAAAGCCTGACAGTGCTTTTACGGTTTATAAATCCATTTTGTTTTATTTTCCTTCATCCTATTTGTGGCAGACTCATGTACTCCTACTAAAAATTCTTTTCAACTCCGATGTTTTCCCTTTGCAGTATAATCTAGGGAGGAAAAAAAAAACCTACCACACTTTCCACATTACTGAAAAGACATCTAGTATATTTTATAGTCTCCAGCACCTGGAAAAAAACATAACAATTGAATGGTATGACATTTTTGTGAGAACATGAAGGCAATCTCCAAATGAGATTTGAGCTCTTAGGCAGCTTTAGCACACTCTGATACTAATCTGGATCAGATCTCACTTCCAGGAGTGACACAACTTCAAAGCTTGGGCAAGTTTCCAATTAAAACAAGGTAACAGCCTGCTTTTTAGCAGGTAACTGGAAGATATGCACAGGTCCTGACCCTCCATGTCAAGCTTTTTAACTAGAAAACTTCTATTCAGATCTGTTTTCTCAATGCACTCACCCCAAGTTCCCAGCTCTTCCCTTCACTCCTATAATCCCCAAGGCCCTCTCAGAAATGTTGCTCTCCCAGTAGATGTCCTCCTTCCCTATCACTCCCCTAGAGCTGTGGCTTCTTTCCTGAGGCCTTATTGTAAACTCTGTTATAAGCATTGGCACTACGAGTCTTTTGCCAGGCACCTTTCTCAGATTTGGGATGCTGACTGGTAACGGCTGTTGTTTTACCACCCTCAGACATCATGGAAGATACATTCCCACGCCTGTTTCAGTGTTTCCCCAGAAATCTTCCCTTTCAGGAGTGCGGGGACTCCATAAAAACACGGGTGACCATCCAGCTGCCCCTCTGGCTGCTCACACAACAAGGCCAGGAACCCAGTCCTATGTTGTTCCGAGTGGGAGCACGCTACCTTGCCACCTTTGTTCTGGAGAAATAGAACACTTTACTATATGAAAACCTCACTTTTTCACACCTTGTTTTGCCTCTGGAAACTCGTGAAATGTTAGAGCCAGTTTGGTGACCTGTGGAGCGAAGGCAGCATGGGAACAAAACTAAATCACGAGGTTCCTCAGATCGGGTCAGTTCAAACAGAAATGGGGTTTCTCAAGGCAGCCAAAATTTTTAAAGTTTTTGTTCTGATGAAAAAGTAAAAACTGGACATTTGTATTTTTCACAAAGCAACACATCTTGAGTATTTTCTCACATTTTCACAGCATCCAGCTGTATTTGATCTATGAAATTTGCAGAAGCCCAATACAAATGGCACTTATATTTGAAGAAAAGGATCACAAAGTAGAAATTTACCAAAGGCACATGTGTGAAGAACCCAGTGCTGTCCTGCTCTCCGCATTCATGGTACACAAGACAGAGATGTCATTAGAAAGGAACAGTAGAATGAGCACCAGAAGAGCATTTATTTCACTGACTTCCCTTATACCTTGAATTTCTACAACATTAAGCAACAAGATATAAATAGATGCAAAATATCTAGACACCAAACCTACTTAGGTACCGTCACGCAGGTATTAGACTCCACTGTGCTGAGGCTGAGCGCTCCGTCCAATTCCTGTGCTCTGAAACCCTGGCTGGGCTGGAGGTTTGGCACTGCTCTCATCACTGGGTGTGACATTTAACTTAGAAGTTTTACCGGCTTTCCAAAGCGTGTATTTCGAGAAGCACAACTTCTAAATCACTTTGGAGGTGAGGGTTTTTTTTCAAATATTAAAACCAACACTACTGAGCAGCAACAGGCAAACAGGAAGGTTATCTTTACATAAAATCAGGGGGGTTTTGACAGACATGATGGAAACAAGCAGTTGATATGCATGCAACATTATATATTTTGGCATTAAGGAAGCCCAAATCGATGTGAAAGTAATGAGTATTTGTATACAAACAATCACACTTGTTGACTTGTAAAAATATCGGGTAAGTAACTGACAGCTCTCTTTTCCTGCCCTTAAAAAATCACAGAGATCTCAGAAGACAGTTTCTCTTTTGAATTCTTCTTATTAAATGTATGATTAAAATAATAGCTTGCAAGAAATAGACTGATTGAGCTATCTGCCTTTAAAAAATATTTTCCTGTATCATTAAATTCTCCTATGCCCAGGCATCACCCTATTAAATGTGATATGAAATGTAACCAATAAATAAGTCTCCGATTAGTTATAAATAAAAGATCAACAATATAATATTTTAAGAGCTACACTCCATCATTTACCAGTGTTAACTAGTAATTACTGAAAACTTAGCACATTAAAAAGCTGTAAATGCAAACTGAAAAAAACCAGAAAAAATCTATTTGGAAAGGGTATAATTAAAGAATTTCTTACATCTTGTGCAATCTGTGTCTTGTATCCTATATATTTCATTCCTATATAAGCATTTGCTTGGCTAAAATGATTGCACGCTGCATATCAAGAATGACATGATGTAAGTGTCAAGTTATTCACATCTCTACAACCCTTGCTCAAAGAATACTCTTTAGAGTAGTCAGCATTTCAGAACTTAAAAGTATTTTCAATAATGTAAGTGGTTTATTTCTTATTAATTATTTCTGTCACAATTATACTAAAAGCACTGACATGTTTTCCTGTGTAAACACTATTTGACAGACGGGCTAGAGATATTTTAAGTACTCCCTCACTCATGGTCACAAAGGCATTTCTTATAAAGGAGCTGTAAGTCACTGATTGTTAAGTGTTTCCAGGCATTCACACTGGCAAGGTTCAGTGTCCAGTGTTTCTTTCAAAGAGCCAGAGCACACGGAGGAATGAATCTCCACTGCTGAGTGCACACCCCATAGTTAATGTGTTGTATCACACAGCAGCTTGTAGTCAGTTGTTCTGAAAAAGAGAGTTCCAGTATCTATTAACTCAAACAGTACAGACATCTGCAAGGTGTTGGGTGGAGAAAACCCCGACATAGCAAAATGTGTGTTTTGTTCTGCAAGAAACTTAATGAAACAATCATTTTCATAATATATTGCTTCAATCTGCTGACAAGATACAACCAAAAAAGTACCTTTAACTTCTATCGTTAGATACCTGCATTAAGGAACCTTAAACTAAATAAGTCTGTTTAGATCTGCTTATGATATGTTAATTAATACAAAATTACACACACAGCCAGATAGAGACATTATCAGTCTCTATCCTTCCATACTTTCACAACCAAAATCCAAACCCACAATGCACAAAAGATGCAAAAATATAGTACATTGTGTCAAGTATTCTGATAATTCAGGAGGTGGTCTGCAGTGTTCCACATCTAAATTGGATGGCATCATCAGCCACAAAAGAGGAGAGTTTCAAGTTAGATGGTCTATGTGCACGTGACTTGAACACTACTTATATTATTTCTGTATAAACAACCTTGTTGTTTTTTTCTTTCAGGAAGACAATAGATTCTTTTTCTTCAGTAGTTGAAATAAATGCAGGACATCGACATCTGCAATTATACATGCACGTAAATGGACACTATGTACTAATAACCTCCAACATAAATTCAGTTGAAAGCACTTCAGTTAATGCACAATAATCAGTTTGCCAGGTAATTATCTAAATCACAGTATCAAAATCAATGAAGAAGGAAGAGTAACTTTTAGACAAAATAAATACACACACACACAACATGCACAAAGGGGTGATCAACAGTCTTTCACCTAAGGACATGACCTAATTCATTCCACCTTAATGATAGAAAATATTTCCTATAAGAAAACATATCTGCCTAATCAGATGTTGGAATTTGCATTCCCTCTAGCTGACATAAGAATGACCCATGAAGGCAGCCAGAGTTTCAGTGCTGCCATGAACAGTCAACATCCACACTGCTGACTAAATGTAGTCAACTATTTTGGCTTAATTTTTTCACTGATTCTGGTATTCAAAGGTTATGATGCTATGTATAGCATATGTAAAATACGGTCGTCTTCCTTAGTGCTATTTCTGCATGCAACTGAGAAGCAGAACTAATACATTTAACTGATAAATACATCAAAGAGAGCATGTCTAAAGCAATAAACATCTCCTGTGGTGGTGATGTTTATGCACTACAGGAGACATTTTGCTGAGTATGTACGTCCCTTTGATGTAGTTATCATTATTATAATGAAAGCATTAGTTGATTTTATTGCTTTTTAAACACCACTGTTGTCCACCATAGCTCCATTAAATGTAGCTGCATTCATTAATAACGTGAATGGAACAGTTTTCATTTAGGTCTGGATGAGTTTGTTGGTATAAACGGCTATCACACCATAAATCCAGCTCTTCTTTCTCTTCATGACCTCTTTATTCTAAGGTTACCATTGGGGATCAACAGATTGTGGTTACACAGAGATTTGTACACAACTTACATCAGCAAACTGACCTTGAAAGGTCTTGTAATTCTGGAAGATTCACAGAATTCATCAATCCACACAGCAAAACTCATTCTGGATTCAAATTTTTATATCTCCCTGAAAGAATTTCTATAAAGTTTCCACTAATTTCTATTTACTAAAGGTCACCATAAATGCAAGCATAATAATAAGTTTCTGATTAACCAGAAATAAACACTGAATGTTGCAAAACAGCCTTAAACAAAAATACATTCAATAAGTGTGTGTCTGCATAAACGTATGCTCATGCATAACATTCTGCGTTCAAATATTTATGCTCAGATCTAAAATTCTAGTACTATGCTCATAGTCAGGACTTCAAGAATAATACATCCAGCTTCAAAGGAAGGAAACTTGGACCTGGCAAACTACACATCTTTCTGCAATTGATCCCGAAGCTTTTCTTAGTGTAAAAGCCCTGAGTGTTAACGTGGGCAACCTTCTCATTCTGGAAATCAGTTGCATAATGATCACCAGATCCTCTATCCTGAATGATGATGATAAACATTAGTGGTGAAACAGGCTGTTCACAGACGCTGAATATTCACCCAATTTAAGAGCCAAAGGCTAGATAAAAGCTGTGCTTGATCTGATCTAGTGGTTCTGGTGGTTCCCTTTCAAGCAAGAGGCTGGACCAGAGAACTCCATACTAAAGCTGTAGCAGTCATCCAGTGCCACCTTCTTAAATGAAAAAAGATCTTCACATGTGCAATAACGTAAGCCAGCTTCAGAGAACGCTCTAGGAATATTTTGATTCTTTTAGGTTTTTTTCAATAGACACGTGTCACAGCACAGAATGGTAAACTGCAGAACCAGCATGATGTACAATAGGAAAAGACATAATTAAGAAAACCCACCCAAACAGATGCCCTGAGTGTATTCCAAAAAAATCTTGTAAAACCATTTCTTGGGGAGCTCAACTTTGCAGGGAGAACTGTATTTTCAATACGTGCACAGACATAAACACAGTAGAGATAGCACAAGACATTTTTGGCAAAAACAATGCTATCCATCACAGAAGTTTGGAAATTACTTCTCCTAGGTTAGAAACAAGCTAGAGTTATAATACTCAATGTTGGAAATTGATAACCGACTGCAGCATGAATGGAATTCACTACCACAAAGTCCTAAACACTTAACTGATGTACAGGTCAAAGTGAATTTACAAGCAAATTTCATAAAATAAATTCATTACTTAGAGTAGCAACACAAATTTATATTTACAATAATTTAATTGAAGAGGTACAAAATTCTAAATATTTCCTGATTAGACCATATATATTAAAGAATTGGGAGGAAGAGTTAATACACTCCAGGCAATATTCTTACAGCCTAGGTTCAAGGCTTTCTATAGTACACTCCTTTTGTGTGTCTCAGAAGAAAATCAGGGTTTCTTACTATGCTCCATTAGGAAAGTGCTGCTCCAGATGGGTAGTTTTCAAGTAAAGTTAGCCAGAAATTCTCGAGACAGCTTCTAAGTGCTCTGGAAATGTGAAGAGAGTTAGAAACACATGAAGTGCCAATATCACATGCTTCCTTGATGCATGCCTTAAACAAACGTCACCTCCTGATACTTGCCAGAAAATCTTAGGTCAGTTATGGTGTATCAATCCAGTGCCTAAAGCCGCCTGTTTTCCATTAAGCTATCTCTTGGTGAACAAGGAAAATGTCTCATGAAACATATGGGAGTTTGAAAAGTCTGTTTTATGTAGAAAACTAGATGAATAAGAACTCAGTTACCAAGTCTTCCTTAAAAAGTATCCAACTATTTGCCTGTGATTTGTGTTCTGCAGATGAATCAAGCGTTAGAAGAAACTACAGTAAACCATGAATGCAATGAAATGCTGCCAGAAGGTAGTGGCTATTCAATGAATGAAAATATGTTGTTGGAAAATGAAGGTGTCAAAGGTAAATTAAGCTGTAAATTAGAGTCAAAATAGAGCTAAGTCAGCAATGCAGAAGCAACTAGGTAAGTGCAAGATATATCACTTAAAAAAAATTTAAAAGTTTGTATTGTTTTGGTCGGGTTCCAGGCTCGCTCAGGTTTTGCAGATAGGTCACAGACTGCTCTCAGGTGTCATGAGATGCAGGAGTTAGATGAATAGGTGGAAGAGAAGTATATGGTTCTAATGATCCCCGTAAGAAAATACTGCAGCACTATCCATCATGCTCAGACTGCTGAATCAACATTTGAGGAATTCTTACTCACCACAGGGCAGGACCTCAACTATTGCTCAGTAACAACCTCTGCCAGGGGTGTGGGGCACAGAGCCAACAGCAAAGTGTGAAGGAGCAAATGGGAGAGATATGCGTGTTGAACACACTTTAAGCCACGACGGTGTGTCTCACCCTTGAATCTGGGACTTAATCCAAGTTATTTAAAAGTTTGACGTAAGAATGGGACAGTTCAGCTTGTGTGTAATACTCTGTGGCTCTCCCTGCATTGCTCAGTATCATGGAAAAACAGAATAAAACAACCCCAAACTATGTATGAGAAGGGATGTGAATTTTCTTCTTTAATATTCCAGCTGCTTAGTGGGTATTATTATGGAACCCAAAGAAGACTATCTAGGGTAAAGCTGGTTGAGCATTCTCCAGAAAAGGAATTCTGTTGATGGGAAAAAGCCTAGTAGCTCCAGTCACAATGCTTTAGAAGAACATACTGGTTTTGATTATTTTTCTATCAAAAATGTTTTCTTTCTTCACAATGGATTTTTCAGGGAAAAAACACAGTGCTACAGGCATTAAGCCCAATCCCAGGAGTAGGATGAGTCTTGTGGCTTGATTGCTGCAACCACAGGCAGGCCAGCTCTTAGTATGTTGCATCCTCATACTTCCACAAAAATTCCTACTGGGAGCTGTGTGGCCTTGTGCAATGCTGCATTTAAAATCCACGGCAGGATGTGGTTGCACAAGCAGGGTCTACTTGCTGGATCCTTTGTTGTGGTTGTTGGTTTAACACATTAATCTTCTCCAGCCGACTGTGTCTTGCATTATCAATCTTTCATTAACATAACCTCCTCTTTCTGAATTTTTTTCTAATACAAGGATTCGTGCAGCTGTGTCTCATCAGACCTCTTGTGTCTTTTTCTGGGACTTTGTAAGGGACCCTGATTAAAGACTGTCTCAGCTGCTGTTTGCTTCTGCATTTTTCCTTCCATGTTGCCACTGAATATTAAGAATCTTATTGTTCCCTTTTGTAACTATGTTAGCACTTGGGCACTTTAAAGCGGGGAAAAAAAAAAAGAAAAAAGGAAAGTATTTTTTTCTGAATCCCTCCTCCCCCTCACGCCCCCAACCCACCCTGGCTAATTTATAACTGAAAGCCATTTGAAAATGCAACAGCATGTTTTTGGAAGCCTCAGCAGAGGATGTGGTTCTGGGATCTTCTCTGCTGACATCTGCTGATCTCGTTGTTTTCATAGATTAATCTCCTTTAATTAAGCTGTACATTTTAACGGAGCTTACATTCAATTAGAAAACACCACACACCTTCTGCTGCACTCTTTTACGTCTGTAGGTGCAAGAGAACACAAGCTTTCCACTGCAAACAAATTGTAAGACAAAAACCATTATAGTTTCCACTAATGAATAAAACTATTGGCCAAGTAAATAAAACACAACTTGAAGAAAAGGTCTGAAAAATTTACTATTCTATTGCAGTCTTACTTTTACCTGAATTGTTGACTTAAAGCCTTCGCCTGCCAAATACAATTATCTAATAAAATGGAGATACATTAGGTGCTTTAAAACCTATTAACTTTTTTGACGTGTATATTTTTATTAATTGGTACTTTCATAATGAAGCACCCCTCAAAATTCAGCAATTTTATGCCATGAAGTTCTTCAAAGTTCAGAAGCACTGCAGTTTAGAGATCTTTTTCTTTAATATCTACAAATTATCTGGACTGTGCTTGAGAACAAGATAACAAAACTTCTCTTTTTTTGTAAGTGACTATTCATAGAATGTAGATATTTTAGTTCAATGTCATTACAGAATGCTTTATAATTATAGGAAAGAAAATTAGAAGATATATTTGTAATACAAACTGCTAACTACTTTCAGCTGGCAACACTATGTCCTTGCATGAAAATTATGCTATTATATTCCATGACAGTGCATGAAACGTAAAGCTCATGGTTCCTATAAGACACAAAAGGTGCCCAAAAAACCCCCCAAAACCCCCAGAATTATTTCAGCTGCCACAGAAAATAAGGCTAGCATTTGCTTTTTTTGATCTTTTTGTTCCCCCCTCTATAGCAAGACAGAATGTAAAAATATATTTAGCTTTTGCAGATATATCTATTTGTCCAGCCTCTCTTAGAAATAACGGATGATTCCTAGAAAGGCATTTTAATGTGATAAACCTAAGAACAAGAGATTGCAGAGATAATGTAAAGAGGGTTAAAAACAGGGTTCATTTTCATTTCAGGGATGAGAACATCTTAATGTCAATGAGCATTTAACAGTGCATCTGGTCCTATACAGAAATACCAGTTCCACAGAATTCTAGCCAGGAATTTTATCAATTATGTAGGATCAGAATTTGAATGGAAAGCAACAAACAGATTTTCAATGCTCTAACATGCTCATAGCATAACATCTCACTTGTGACTTTCTTCCACCATTGTAGCCAGATTACATCCTCCAGCATGTGAGAAATATCTAAATGAATTTTAAATGAAGATGCACACAACTTTGAGAGTAACATTTAGCTTCTCCAAGTGGAAATTATTTGCTCTTCTGATATATACCAAAATGCTCCCAGAAGAATTTGGCAGCTATTTTGAGCAAGATGATGATTTAGGCACTTGTTCCTATCAGGTTAAAAAACCCCCAATCCTTTAACATATAAAATTTGCTTTGGAGATTTCTTTTTTGCCTATGCTAAACAAGTAATTCTACTTGCAAATGGACAGTATTGTGCCATTATTATGAAATGTATAAGATAAATCATCAACAAAACAAGATATGATATTATCTAGGAGAGAAGATGGTAGCTGTAATTTTCTATGCTATTTCTATAAACAATGAGCCAAGAACAAAATGTCACTTGAAAATAATTGTATTCACCTCCACCCTTTCCACAGTCAGCCTCTCTTAGCACACCTTTCTTTATATATTTCCTTCATTCTCCACTAAATAATTACTTCACAGGTCACCTATTGCCCTTGATGTCAGAGGGAGTTGTGTGCGCAAACTGAAGACAATGAATTGCTCTTCATAACTAGTTATTTTTTCCAACTGCATAAGAAGCTGTTTTCTAGACTTTGCTATAAATTCTTGGAAAAAACCCTTGAAATTTACTATCTTGTCCTGAGATACCTATGAAACGTATGATAGTTTTTACAATTCATAAAGTAAAATAAGGATGATTTAGAGCATTCTGCAAAGGCTGATGACAACCAAGGACACCCACAACACACTGTTCTTGTACAATAGGCCATAAAAATGCTGCAAGTCATCACTTACTAGTCCGCCTTGCAGGTCCTCCCAGGAAGGGAACCAAGCCACCCGAGCACCCCTGTGGTTGTGGGAGCTGTCCCTGGGAGGAAGGGATGGATTTTAATATCAGTAGCTGTTAGTTTTCCTGCACCTCACAATTCAAGAGAACTAGCAGACTTTTCACAAGTATTTACCTCCTGTTCTCTCCATGCCTCTAAATACTAACACAATTTGGCTGAAGCTACAACTACAGCTGCATTTTAAGGGTTTTCCTGAGACTGCCCATGAAACAATTCAGAAACTACTTTTGTCACACTCTAAGTAGTAAATCCAAATTCACTGCTAGGTTCAAGAAAAGGGACCCCATCAGGAGAAGGAATAATCCAATACACTCCCATACACATCAGAAGGGATTTCAAAATTTTACATCTACTACCTTCTTGAAGCTGTATTTCTTTCTTGACATTAGAATGAAGTGTCTACTATTTTCCTGTAGAAATGATTTGTATGAGGGCACATAGACCAATGAGCAGTGATTACTTGGGTTTTATTAGATCTAAACTCCCATAATAGGACACAGTCACATTTATACGATCAGGGGGATAGATGTCAAGATCTCTTTACACCTTTTCATGATGTTAGTGCCAGAGCTATGCAAACTATAGCTACTACTTTCTAGCATTTCTCCCAGCTACCAGGAAGAAGACAGACTAATCTGACCAGACTGAGTTTTGAGTGTCCTCTCCTTCCCACACAGTGTAGCTGGGAAAGTACAACAAAGCAATGTCATCTTTTCCAATGGTTTGGAGAGTTTGGCTGCCCATAACGGTGAAAGAAAAGAACCACAAGGAGTTTCTCCTGCTGTCCGAGAGATACCACTGGAGCAGGGCTGTCTCGCAGGGTAATGTCTGGAGAAACTATCAGTCTTACCTTCAGCAAATCATCTTTCACTAGCTGTTTACCAGATACACTACCTGCTTGCCACATATCATGCTGTTGGTTGGGCCTTCCCCGATGTCTTCTGGATCCCACTCTTTGAGTCTTGTAAAGAGGATTCTACACCTAAATTCCTTAAACCCTTTTTTAAAAGTTTTACTTAATTTCAGACATACCATGAAATCATTACAAATAACTGATGCTAATTTATAAAGTCCATGGTAAGCCTGTGCCTTGAGAACTGAATTCACTGCATGGTCTCAGTACGGTGGAGTTTTCAGCAAACAAAAGAATGCTAGAGAAACACCCTGCTAGGAAAGACAGACAAGTCCTCACTGTACAGGGATGGTGACAGGCATAGTAGCGGAACTAGTCACAGCTACCAGAGGATCTCTCAAACACACCAAGTGAAGCAACATTTCTTTCTATTCATTATCTTCCTTGGCTCAAGGAAGGAAAGATCAGGTTTTGAATGATCATCTAGAACTTATTTGAACTGAGATTATCACAGTAGCATGTTACCCGTAGGTATAAAAGAAACTTTTGCAGTTATAATTACCAGACTAGAAGCTCAAAACTGTCATATTCCAGTCTTAGCTTTATTACAGACGAAGTGAGTCAGCCAACATTTCTGCTCTGTTTCTCCATTTCTATAAAACCCAAAATAAAAAAGTAAAAGCAATAGCCTTCACTTAAAAACCTCTCTCAATTTAATGCAATGCAAGGGTTAAATAGCTAGTATTTTCCTGAGCTTTGGAAACAATGTCTGACGATCTAATGCTTTCTTTCCTCGACAGATGGCTTAAAAGAAATCTGGGAAGCCTTAGCCACGGAAAAAATTGCTAGCCTTAAGAACAATTCATATAACAGATATCTGAACACATGGCTGCCTTTCAACACTTACGCTTAAACTAGGAATAGGATTCAAAAGCCACCATCCTCTAGAAGTTTTTCTCTTTACAAAGATCGCACATTACATCTCTTCTCCCTCTCCTCAAGTGTAATCTTGCTTTTATTTCAAAAGGGACTAAAATAAAACCAACATCTATATCACTTTAAAATTACTAAGCAGTATTTCATCATTTTATAAATATAGAACTTGCTAATATAAATGAATAATCTCAAAGTATTAAAATTGTTAGCAGAGTAGATAGAATTTTTTCAACAAAAACTACTTGGGAAAAAACAGAAGAAAATGCACCCATTCAATATTCTCAAAAAAAGTAAAACTTTTGCAACTCCTTGAAACTATTATTTAATTCAAAATTAAATTCAGATATATATTTAAATAATTCCAATATAAACAGCAGAAAAATGCCAAGAAAGATCTCCATTTAATCTCCTTTGTTCACTGCTAAACAAAATCCTTTTTCAATTTCTCAAAATATAAAACAATAAGAATGATAATCTGCCCAGGGATAAAGCATTTGGGCAGGTATTTTCAGTAATCCAAGCCTTATCCTCTTATTGCCGACACTCTTACATTTTTCCAGTCTGTGTCCTGTGCCCAGTCTAGGTATGCACTAGGTATGGTGCAACCTTTCTTACATCCCCTACTGATACTTGAATCCCCTTAAAATTACAATTAGAAAGCAATCCTATTTGTTATTCGTAAAACTGATTGCTCTCTTTCC